>NC_141896.1:12695238-12995238 GCF_030686135.1 Camelina sativa | reverse complement strand
CGGCTTAGATTTTAAAAATTAATAAATAAAAGATATAAATATAGTATCTTATCATTTTCTTCTTTAACTTTCCCGATTTTTATTTTATTTGTTTGAATTACTCAGTTTGAAATACAGAGAGAGAGGAAGAAAAATAAATATTAGACTTTAGTCATTACATGCAAATGTTTTATTGACAGGTTTTCAATAAAAAATTTTAAAATAGAAAAATTATAATATTAAGCAAACCGAATTTTTAATCACAAACCATTATAAATAACATAATAACAAAATAAATTATTACAAATTTTCATCAAAAAAAAGTTCAGCCCGCGGTTTTCCGCGGGTTAATACCTAGTTAATATTATTAGCAAGGAAGATGAGAACCCATTTCATGGAAATAGTAATCAATATTAATGTTTCAACGTCAGAATTGATGAGTTCACATGAAACTTCATAGTAAGGAGATCAATCTGCTCACGAAGCTTTATCTCTGTTAGCGAAAGACTCACCATAGACAGTTCTACCTGCAAGACAAATTTACACACTGGCCTTAAATCATACAAATTTTTGTGTTAAACTAATTCCATGATTGAAGTATATTATATCGATGGTAAAATAAATATGTGAGATGTTTTCGAAGAGAAATTAAATTTAATTTAAAATATTCAAATTGCTACTATAATTTACATGTAAAAACAAATTAACTACCATGAAATTCATAAATTTAATTTAAAAATAATCTGTAAGATGAATTTTAATACATTTTATTAAAATTTATTTAATTTTTTTTCATAAATATTTTTCAAATCATTATCATTTATCATGATAGTTTATTCTATTTCTTCATTCTCACTGTACGTAATTTCCGTTTAAAATTTAAGTTATCTTCATTGGTTTCATACATCTTTTATCTTTGTGCTTAGAATTCTTATAGTGTCACCAAGCTAAACCTTCATATATTGCAATATATATAAGCAAATGCTCATTCTAAATTATCAAAACAAAGAAAACCACTAAAAGAGTCATAGAAATTTAAGCAATTGGGTGGCAAATATTGTATAATTGTATTCATGTAAGAGGGGATCATATATATAATATAGTATATATTATTTAAATATAATATAATATAATATTTATATATTTATATTTATTTATTTTAATGGAAAAAAAACTTCAAATTGTTCTATTTAAACTTGGAAACTAGCTTTGCGATTAACTACTTCTGCCCACCATCTGTTTAAGAGAACCAGAAAAATCAAGTTCGTCATTTTTTCTTCCTTTTTTTTTCTATTAGTAATTTCTTATCGATCAACTTGTATGGCTTTTTACTTAGAGTTTACATGCTCTCTAAGCTTTCTCTAGATTTAAAAAGAAATATAAGATCCGTTCAATACTTTTCATGTGGTTATAGCCTTTTTCCCCCGTAAATAGTAACGATATATATGTCTTTTCAACGTTGTCACTTTGATCTATGAGTTAATAATTAAACATTTTACATGATATATTGAAGGGTTGAAGGAAATTTTAACCAAATGGCCAATGATCAGAAGAATGGTGAGTTTTTTCCAGCGAAGGATAATGCGCCAGCTCCAGCGACAAAAGCTGATAAGAAAGAATATGTGGTATCACAGCCACATCCGATCGAAAACATTGTTTTAGTTGGGCGTACGGGGAACGGAAAAAGCGCCACCGGGAACACTATCGTCGGATCAAATGTGTTCAAATCGAAATCAAAAGCATCAGGTGTTACAACGGAATGCCACGCAGTTAGAACCGTGACACCAGAAGGTCCTATACTCAATGTGATTGACACTCCTGGTATGTTGTGTCATTACAAATTTTATATGGCGGTGATTGTATATCTATATATATATATATATATATGTTACTAATTAACGGACCGGGGTTTGTTTGTTGCAGGTCTGTTTGATTTGTCGCTGTCCGCTGATTTTATCGGTAAAGAAATCGTTAGATGCCTAACTCTAGCGGATGGAGGGCTACATGCTGTGCTATTGGTTTTATCTGCAAGGACTCGAATGAGTCAAGAGGAAGAGATGGTACTTAGTACCTTGCAGGTCCTTTTCGGCAGTAAGATTGTTGATTACCTCATCATTGTTTTCACGGGGGGAGATGTATTAGAAGAGGATGGTATGACACTGCAGGAATATTTGGGTGGTAACTTGCCTGACTTCTTAAAGGTGCGTGGTAATTTTTGATCAAATTTGTGAACTCTGTGAGGTTTCCAGCTTTGGAATTTACGAAATTTGCACTCTTTGGTTTCAGAGAGTGCTCATATTGTGTGGCCAACGAATGATCCTGTTCGATAACAAAACCAAGGAGGAGGAGAAAAAGAGAAAGCAAGTACATGAACTTCTCAAACTTATCGACCAGGTCAGAGAGCAGAACCGCAATATTCCGTATACCGATGAGATGTACTATAAGATAAAGGTTAAACAGTTTCCCATTTTTATTCCGTTTACATGTATCTCTCGTGTGTTTTAATGCTGAAATTAAATTCTCTCCCTCATCAGGAAGAAAATGATAGGCATGAGAGAGAACAAGAGGCGCTTAAATCAAAATCGTATTCAGAAGAAAAACTCGAAGCACTGAGGAAGGAGCTACAGCTAACGAATGAACGAAACCTCAAGGCAATGGCAGATATGGTATATAAACTCCTCCTATTCGTTGACAAAAAAACACACACACACACATATGCATAAAAGTGGTGTTGAAATGGACGTTAACAATATATCTTTGTCTTTTCCTCAGCTGGAGAAAAATATGAGAATAGCTAATGAAGCACAACAGAAGCTCTTTGAGAAAAGAGAAAAAGAACAGGAGCTGAGCCTCCGTGAAAAAAATGAACTGATGGAAAAGTTAAAACACATGGAAGGACGTATGCGTGACCAGATGGAAGCGCAAATGCGTACCATTCAGGGGTGCAACATTCTCTGATCACTGATCACTTTGCCCTCTTCCACCCCTGCACACTTTTTCTTCTTAATAATTAAATAAAATAAAAAATGCCATTGCCGAGAGTTTGTGTTTCTGACGCGGAGTTTCCTCGTTTGAGCAAGCTCTTGGACTTCTGGCATGATCTGAGTCTGGTTTTGCTTTTGTTTCAATTTCATAATTTCCGTTATTTCCTTGAATTGAGGCTATTCGCGTAGCCTAATCTTTGTTTTATTTGCTTCTTGTTTGTATTATATATATATATCTGTGTGTGTGTGCGCTTTGTAAGGGGACATGTTTAATATTTGTATTAATAAAGAGTTGAGAAAGAGTTTTTTTCTCAATGGACACTTTGATTTGTAAAAGATAACAAATCTAAACTACAGTATGATCTGACATTCAAGCAGTACGCTTCATCTGACATTCAAGTAGAGGCTGGAAGTATGAAAAAAATATATATTAAGAAATCTCACTAAGGCATTTTAGCTAGGTTGCATGGAAACGGAAACGGATACGCGGAAACGAAACGTTTCGGAAATAGGAAATGATTTTTTTTCAAAAAATTAAGTAATAGAAATGTGTATGAAACGTATATATATATATATATACATATCTATATATATATGTCTATACATATATATAGGTATAGATATAATAAGTCCCCAAACATAAAAACCATATTAAATAAAATATACAAACAACACAAATTCAAAACAGAAATATTAGATAGTTTAATTAAAAGTAAAACTGTAAAAAAATGAATGTTCAAAATCAACTTTTTTGACCAGCATCGCCATATATTTAGGGATTTTAACTTTTAAGCTACTAATTACGTTATATTTTTTTCATTATATGTATCATGAATGCTTATATTTTCAAATTATTTATTTATTAAATTTTGAAATTATAAAAAAGAGTTTCCGCCGCGTTTCCAAAACGGAAACAGAGTTTCAATCGTGTTTCCAAACAGAGATTTTTAGGAATCGTGTTTCTGTGACTTGTTTCCGTGTTTCCACCAAAACGTTTCGGAAACGGGAAACGTACCTCAAAAAGAGTTTCCATGCAACATAGGCAATTGGTGGCAACTTATCCTGTGGGAAGGTTGTTAAAGGGTGGGGACCAGGGTTCGAGGAACGCCTGGCGCACCAATAACCTACTGGTGGATGTGGATTTCCACAGTGATGGGTTAGGATCGATGCCCTGCAGGGCCAGCTTGGGGTCCGTTTGGGCGGCTAGCAGTGAGGCTAGCGGGCTAGCAGTGAGCATAGTGGAGTCCACGGGACGGGTTGTTATAACGGCCCTTCCTTCAACGCTGTTAAAAACTCATCCTCCAATCCAAAACGAACCATAAAGTACTGTCGTGGTAGATCCATTACATGCATCATACCCTTAGGTTTCCATAGCTCTCGTAGCTTTCGATTCATAGTCTCAATCAAGATACTCCTTCCCAGCACCCTCACAACCATACATTGCTTCCACAGCCCATGCATCACATCCAACACCTCCGAACCAATCGTAATAACCGGTTCCCCATCCACCTCATTTGGGAACTCCAAACTAACCCGTGACAAAACGAACGCATCGTCCAAGACCGACTCTGGCACCGGCATACCACCGGCTCCTCTTCCGGTCACCTTATGCACCCACAAGCCCGGCGTATCCGGAGGATCCCCCGGCGGTCATGACTTCGCACCAATCTCCGTCATCGTCGTATCCTGACTCGCCATAAAAAAAATTTAATTGAACTTTCTTGATGATAAACTCGCCATATAAGTTCTTGTTTTATGTAAAATCATTTAAAATAATCTAAAATCTCTTGTTATTCAATTATGGATATAGAATACTTACTTGAAATCTAGTGTTATTCAAAATATCATAAGTTTTTTAAAAATGCTACTTTGAATGATTCTGTAAGACTTTAATTTGTTTTTTAGTTGACAAATATGGGTAACAAAATCCTACCTTTTGAAATAGAATTTTGAAGGATTTCATAAAAAATAAAAAATAAACAGTCTCTTTACGTTCTTTCTTCAGGTTTTCAACTTTACTGATAAGACCAACTAAAGTTGTATGAATCGTTCACACTTTACATTCTCAAGTTGAACTAACAGAGTAGTAGTAATCGGCTTCTTGATCACACTTTACATTCTCAAGTTGGGCTAACTTGTGGTCGACTCTTCTCCGCGTGCAAGAGATAGAGCTGTCTAAGCAGTGGAATTTTGGGGTCTAAGCAAGGGAGCCATAAGCTCTTTGTATGCAATAATGTACTCTTCCAATCCAATCCCGTCATTGCAACTTGCTGCATACGTTGTTTTGTCTACTGAGCCTATTTCCAGGCTGGCCATAGTTGCTGATGGGAATGCACCACTGAATGATGAGTCTCTCAATGATCAGGACTCAAGAGATACTGGTTTGCCATCTGAAGAGAAGCTACGGCTAAGAGACGAAGTATCTTGTACGGTTGAGAAGTTAAATCATGAACTTCTTGATACGGATTTAACTGCACTAGAAAGGGTAAATTTCACTTTCAAAAACTTTGTTTGGTTTATTGTCCCTCTTTAGGCAAGTCAATCACTGTTTGATCACTTCTAGTGGCAGGTGCAAACGTTCCTGGCATGGTCTTTGTTGCTCTCGCATGTTAACTCTTTACCTTCACTAACACAAGGACGAGAAAGAATGGTGCAGTATATAGAGAAAACTGCATATCCATTGATATTAGGTAGTCTTTTTCAGCACATTCCTCTAGAATTATACATGGCACAGAGCTTGAAAAAAAGACAGGGATATTATGACGGAGTTATCTGTGGTAGCTTCTGTACACATTCATGCAATTATGACGGGTTCGTCCCTCTCAACAGTTGAATCACTTTGGCCTATCGAACTGGAAAGATGGCTTCGCTTGCTGGGGCCATATATGGCCTGATACTACGTGTCTGTAACGCCCCCGAACCTTTCTATGACCACGAAGGCCATCGGACAGCCACAGGACGCCACTATGGGAATTGTATCGAGGTGATCCAGTCGAGGGACAGAAGCTGCAGACTTCCCGACCGGTCCTCCCTAGCACAATTCCACCCGCAACCGAGACTACTTAGGCTTTGCAACGCTTGCGGCCTGGTGCGCTGTGTTGGTCCGGACAAGGCCGAGTACCATTTGCAACTTGCTATGTTTTCCCCGAAAACCGAATATACATAGATAGTCGAAAAATTTTACAATAATCATTTAGAAAAATATAGGGTTTTACACAGAACACAGAAAACCCTATCCGGCACCCTAATGTTTGCTCCAGCTCTAGACTCACTTAAGCATCCTGCAAGACAAAATAATATCATGAGTAATCTAAGATTACTCAGTGAGCCTGGGCACCCCTTTCTCCTAAACAGGATTCTACTTCCCCAACCCGACTACCCCGGCAAGCAAAGAAAACAAGCAAGGCAAACTAGCAAGCAAGTAATCAAAGCAACGCAACGGAAACAATAGCGGAAGCAATTGAACAGCAAACAAGCGAGAGAGGTTAGATCAACGCGATTTGACTCAGACGATCTAGACTCACTACTCACGGAGAAAGACGACTAAAGGGAACAAGGACTACTTGGACACTTTAGACTCTTAACTCATACACGACTCGCAAAGACGACTAGAATAAAACAAGGGACACTTGAATACTCTAAACTCTTCCCTCCTATCAATCAAACAAAGACATCTAGAATACAATAAGGAATACTTGAAATACCCTAGACTCTTTCACCTAAGGGCCCTCGATAGTCTGTTCCATTCTACAATGTTTCCCATGCCGAGACCACAAAGGTAACCAGCATGAGCCCACATAAATGATACATCGTCATGTAGCGGTCACACTAGTAGCTAGCTAGTCGTGACATTGTCCCGCGCGAGTGGTCATTGGGAACTCTCGCGAGACAAACCGCATTTGGAATAGAAGATCGACTTCACTATTCTAGCTAGGACTCGAGAAACAAATTCAAGAGACTTCGCTAAAATACTCACAACAACTCAAGCAAGAAGATCAAGCAAAACAAGCAAGAAATTCAAGCAAGAGAACATGCAACAATCGACAAGCAACAAGAATGATAATTCAAGCAACTTATGATTATTCTACATGCATGCAACCAATTTGTCCAACTTAAGCAAATTAATGCAACAAGTTCATTTACGCATGCAAGCCAGTTTGATTCAACCGTTTAAATCCTTTAAGTCCAATTAAGCATGCAAGCTAACCTCATTCGATTTTTTGCAATAAAATTTGCAAATAAACTTCACCAATTTAATCATGCATGCAACCGATTTTTAAGCAAGAAAGTTTGCTAGTAAAATCCACTAAGTCTCAACATGCATGCAATCCTCTTAACCAGTTTTTAAGCGATCCAATTTACTTAATATGCATCCAAATTCATCTTGCATGGTGATTCTTAGCTCAAATTCGATGTGCATTTAAACATGAATCTAGCATGAATCTTACCATATTTCGCATGCATCAAATTAAACCGATTCTAACATGAATCTAGTCTACATGCAACAAACAAAAGGGAAACTTGCAAAGATCAAAAGATCAATGAAGCCCCTACATGCATTACCACAGAACTCACCCTTATGCAACTGATCATGACCGGACTCCACTGCACCACGGATCAGACAATCTTCTTCTTCGCGTCAGACAGCGTCCCGTTCTTCGTCCGCTTTCGTCCGCAACCACCGTCTCTTCTCGGCTCGCTCTCGACACAATCACTGTCTCCTTCTCGGCTCGCTCTCGACACAATCTCCGTCTCCTTCTCGTCTCTCTCTCGATGCAAACAGCGTCTCGCAATGATCTCTCTTGTTTTTCTCTCGGAATTGAGAGAAACAAAAGCTTTAGTGTTTGAGTGTTTTGTGAGGAATGAGAGAAAATGAGCAAATGAAGTCGCAAGCCCTCTATTTATAGACTCGACCTCTCCTTCTTCTTCCCTTAGTGCGGTTTGACAAATGGCAATTTTTGTTTGCATGTAGCGCGTGCGTTGCACTACCCAATCCCCATGCTACATTCCATCTTGTAACACAAAATTCTTTCTGCATGAAGGGCATGTAACCTGATTGGGCACTTTGCAAAGGAAGAACAATTCCCGCTTCCCTCGGCAAAACCCGTCCTCTGGTCTGACGCTTTCGAAATTTCTCGGCATTTCTCGGTCTCGCTCGGACACTCCTCTTGGTCATCGCTCGGACACTATCGGTCCTCTCGGCAATACTCGGACACTATCGGTCCTCTCGGCAATACTCGGGCACCATCGGTCCTCTCGGCAATACTTGGACAATTCTCTCGGTCTATCGGACACTGTCGGTCCTCTCGACAA
Organism: Camelina sativa; assembly: GCF_030686135.1. Lineage (NCBI taxonomy): Eukaryota > Viridiplantae > Streptophyta > Magnoliopsida > Brassicales > Brassicaceae > Camelina > Camelina sativa. Next base: position 12,986,962 of record NC_141896.1, on the reverse strand, counting down.
TACTCGGACAATTCTCTCGGTCTCTCGATCTTCTCTCGGACATCACCCGGACATCACCCAGACATCTCTCGGATGTCTCGGTCTTCTCTCACGGTACTTAATCGTCTCTTCCATCTGTGCCGTTTCCGCATAGACCGTTACCTTCCGATCAGTCTTAAGGTCTCGATCGCACCTCCGATCACTTCGGTCTTGGCTCGGACATCCTCCGACTCACGAATTTTTCCTCGGACTTCCTTTGGTCATTCTTCTTTATCTTACTTCCTCTTCCATTCTAAGTCTTTTAGGGTCATTTCCTTGAACTTTTATTTTGGGATTTTTTCCCTTAGTGAGGGTCATTACAGTGTCCTTCCAGCTTATGTTCGAGAATGGTTTAGCAAAATGCGTGACCGTTCTGCATCATCTCTGATTGAAGCATTTACAAGATCGTGGTGCAGCCCTTCTTTAATAAAGAACAAACTGTCTCAGGTATGTGCAAGAAAAATATTTTCTCATCTCTGAGAGTTGCATTGAAGTCGCACTAATGCATTTGTAAATACTCTGTTCATTGTTTATGTGAGCTGCAGATAAAGAAGGCAGACGTTAATGATGAGAGCTTTTCAGTCAGCATAAGTAAAGCGGCAAACGAAGTAGCTGCTACATATACAAAGGATGAAACGGGGATGGATCTCGTGATCCGGCTTCCAGTTTCTTACCCACTCAGGCCTGTTGACATTAATTGCGCAAAAAGTATTGGCATATTGTTCGTAATCAGAATAATATCCAGTTCCATCCTATAGACCAATAATACGATGGCAGAAAAAGTTGGTAGATTCACGAAAATATATGATTACATCTTCCTTCTTCATTTGCTTACGCTCTAGCTGGAGAACAGAACCCATGGGCTACAATGATTTGTCTTTTTTTTTGTTGTGTTGTAAAATCATACAAAATTTACTAATAAAATCTTATACAATCTCATAGAATCACATTTTATTTCTAAAAAAAAAATAAAAAAAAAAATAAAACACATTTAAATCTCCTAAAAAACTTTTAAAATCTTTCAGAATTCTAAAATATTAAAATCTTACCAAATCCAAGTTCAATAACCCCTCTTAATACCTACCATAAACAATCTTATCTAACTATATCAATCCCCCAAAACTAGCATATAATTTCTAAGAGAAGTTCATATAATTTTATAGCAACTTAATCGAAACAAATCTCGGAAATTATCACCACAATATCGAACAATTAACATAATCTTATAATGTTACCATAGTAGATCTTAAATTTCGAATTATGTATCCACGATCTCTGTTATGGATACAATTTTATTAATCAATTCTATCATATATAAAACATTGAAATATTAATCACAAAGTCAAAATTCCAAAATTTAAAGAATGTCACCTAATATGCATATCAAGATTGTATCATAATCCATATATACTTCGGATAACTTTATGAGATTCCTATTTTTGCTAAATCTATTAATTACTAATATGTTAATATCTAAAATTTGAAATTTAAAATTTACAGATGAACAAAAAAACGTTTAATATATTAAATATGGGTACTTTCTTGAATCATTAGACTGTTTTCTATTATTAGTATTTTGGCATCATTCGAGATTAGGATTGATTGCTCAATTGCTCAATCTTTTGGTAATACACTCCTTATTATAACTTAATCATATCATATGATATGTGTTTAGATCGGTTTCTCTCTTTTACGTGTAATATGTAGGTCCCGTAATATGTATGATATAATTTTCTGTATATAGCAATCACAACTGTGGTAACAATATCTGAGATCTTGAAGAACAATCGAGTGATGGACTCGCATCAGAAAAGAGTAAGTCAATTACTCAATTCTCTCTTCTTAATTACCATCAATCTTTATGTAAACCATTATCTTTCCTTTTTAAATCAAGAATTTGTTTCCTCTTTGGTGTTAAACAATAGAGGTGTTAACATTAACCTTGGCAATGAAAATTAAACCAACGGAAGGATGGTTTAATAGGTAAACGCAAGTTTTGTTATTTTAACATGAGGTTTCATTAACTGCATACTTTTACTGACATTCTTTTGGGTTTGAAATTGTTGCAGATTAAGATAATGGTTGAAAAATTCAATCATATAATTGACACCAAAGCCCAACGACAAGACTCTGGAGAAGGAAACTAATGAGGCCGCCTCGGAAGCACAAAGAGTTGTTGCCACCGGTTCCTAGAGACCAATGCCAATGAAGAAGAAAAACGATTTCTCCTTTACTCTGTTTGCTTTTTTTTTTTTGTGACATATCAAATATAATACTCTTAAATATGAAAGTAATTGTTTGTTTAGCTAAAAATAGAATTCTTCATTTTTGCACTATTTAGTAAGTGTGTTTTGAATCTCTGTAACATCCGCAAACCAATTTTCTTATGGTTTTGGTGTGGGTGTCGATCGACACCCTTGGTGTATCGATCGACACCCTTGGTGTATCGATCGACACCATGTTTTCCTGTTTGGTCCGGTTTGTTTTAATTGCTGTTTGGTTCGGTTTGATTCAATTAAAATCCCTAATCGTGTTTATAAGTGCTAAACGACAAATTGAGGGTTTTGGGAAAGAGTTGTGTCGCCGTTGAGTGAGAAAAGAGAGAAAAAGTAGAGAAATCGTTTCTTTGAATTTCTGGGCTTGTTCTTGGTCTTTTGGGAAAGATCTGAGGCTGTAGAAGGGATAGCTGTTGCTGGGAACGAAGAAGAAGCTCCTGGAGGTGTTGTTCCATCGATTTCTCAACCCCAATCTTCTGTTCTTGAGGTGAGTGCTTGACCATGGTTGATCTAAGCATGAGATCTCTCTTGTTTGGGTGTTTTCTTTGTTGTTTGTGTTGTTTTGTTGCTTTTGTGATTCCCAGTGATTTCCGAGGTAATTGGGTGAGTTTGGGACGGATTCGAGATGATTTGGAAGGAGAGTTCGACGTTCGGGTTCGCTAGAACATCCTCCTCCTCATCGCCTTTGATTCCACGATCACACTTTTCTTTTACCTGCACACCACAAACAACAATTGAGATGCGTAAGTATTATCATAAATACATAGTGAGGCCGTCCTCCCATCTACTAGGTTATACACACAAGCATATGAGACCCTCAAGTTAAGCAAGCAAACAAAACACAAGCAATAATCAAACCAGGAAAACAAGTCTCGGTTGAGACTGGTGTCGACCGATGCTACAAGAGAGTGTCGACCGATGCTCAACCAAAAGGTGTCGACCGATGCCACTAGGGTGTCGATCGATGCTCCACCAAATGGTGTCGACCGATGCTCCTAGAGTGTCGATCGATGCCTCTTCTGCAGACACGATATGGAGGTTAGTGGGTATGGGACCACTAGTGAATTATATTATAAAAAAAAAAAGAAGGGTTGTTTCATTTTGGTATCAGAGCCCTTACGGTTCTAGATCTAGGGGTTCATTGTGCTTTTGCTGTTGATGTTTAGGATTCCATGGTTGATTGTGTGAGTTGGTCAATTGTGTGTGGCATGAAGTCCTAGAACATCATCTTGGAGCCGGTTTTGTGATTCCACGGTAAGTTGTGTACTTGTGTTATTAGAAATATTTGTTGCTTAGCCTTCTGTTCTTGTTGGTACAGATGGTTAGAGGTGAGGATGCTGTTGGTCGCGGTCGTGGTCGTGGTCGTGGGCGTGGTTGTGGTCGTGGTCGGGGACGAGGTCAGTGTCCTGAGGCCAGTGTGAGTGTGACCCAGAGCATGGCCAGTGAGGAGGTAGCAGAGTCACAGGTTCATCCTAGTGTGTCTGGAGACCAGGCTGGTTTGGGTGATGGCAGGGCGGATGGGCCCGGTGTCGGTCACGGTGTTGCCCCGGGTGTGAGGGTTGCAGCTGAGGGTGCTCCGGGCAGGGAGGATGTCTTGATGGACTTGCTAGATCAGGTTTTGCAGTGACTTCCAGCAGTAGTGCTGCCAGTGGTTGGTGGGCAGGATCCAGTAGTGCCGCCAGTGGGTGGTGGGCAGGTTCCGATAGTGCCGCCAGTGGATGGTGGGCAGGTTCCAGTAGTGCCGCCAGTGGTTGGTGGGCAGGTTCCAGCGGTGCAGCCTGTGGCGGGTTTGCAGGCAGGTGTGCAGCCGGGGGACGAGGTAGTGGATGCTCAGTATGTGCAGATGATGGAGCAGCTGCGGCGAGTGGGAGCGGGGTATTTCTCAGGAGGTACCGATCCGAGTGTAGCGGATGAGTGGAGAGAGCAGATGGAGGATCTTTTCCTTTCGCTTAGGTGTCCAGACCAGTTCAGGGTGGATCTGGCAGTGTTTTACTTGTCAGGAGATGCACGTGTGTGGTGGAGGTCGGTGACAGCACGAAGGGTGCAGCGGGGTATGTCTTGGGGAGACTTTGTGAGGGAGTTTAACTCTAAGTATTTTCCTCAGGAGGCTCTTGATCGTATGGAGGCACGGTTCTTGGAGTTGACTCAGGGGGACCGTACAGTGCGGGAGCTGGATGCAGAGTTCAGTAGGCTTGTAGGGTATGCAGGCCGGGCATGGGAGCCAGAGTCGGCTCAGGTGCGGAGGTTCTTATTGGCTCTGCGGGTTGATCTGAGGACTCGGTGCAGAGTGAGGAGCTATGCTACGAGAGCGGAGCTGGTTGAGGTTACAGCTGGGATAGAGGATGACTTGAGGTCACAGGTGGTTGTGGTCAGTTCTTCGGTGCAGCCACAACGGTTTCAGCCGCATTCTGTTCCTAGCAAGGGCGGCAAGCCTGCGCATGGGCAGAAGTGGAAGTTTGATGATATGCAGAGATCGAGGCACGGGGTTGCGAGATGCTTTGTGTGTGGTAGCAGGGACCACAAGGTGAGCAGCGGGCAGTGACAGAGCAGCGGGCGGCGTCGGAGCCGCGGACAGATACTCGTGTGTGTTATTACTGCAGAGAGACGGGGCATATCAAGCCTCGTTGTCCCAAGTTGCATCAGATGGCAGTAGCAGCGGTGCAGGCTGGTGGTCAGCCAGTAGTGCAGCAGGGTGTGCAACACGGTGTGCAGCCGGTTGGTTGGATCGAGCCGACGTCACAGGTGTACTCGACTAGGGAGCCCGGTGGCACTAGTGTAGGAGCGATCACAGGTATAACTTCTGAGATTCGAACTTGGTCAATTAAATAGTTCAGTTTATATTTTTTTTTGCTTGTGGTCAAGTGTTAGGTTCTCAACACATGAGGTTTGTGTAGGGACCTTGTTGGTGGGCGGGTTTAAGTCCCATGTCATGTTTGATTCTGGAGCTTCTCATACCTTCATTACTTCGGAGTGTGCCGAGAGTGCGGGGATCAGAGGGGATCCTGGAGAGCGTACAGGAGTTGTCAGAGTTGCGGGAGGCAAGTTCCTAAGAGTCATTGGATGAGCTGGAGGGGTTGATATCCAGATCGCAAGAGAGCCGTGGCCAGCGGATTTGCTTATCAGTCCAGCGGAGTTGTATGATGTTATTCTCGGGATAGATTGGTTGCATCGGCATAGGGTGCATTTGGATTGCTATCAGGGTAGAGTGGAGTTTGAGCGTCCAGGAGGGAAGGTGGTTTTTCAGGGTATTAGACCGACTTTGGGGAGTCTCGTGATCTCAGCCGTTCAGGCTGGGAAGATGATCGAGAAGGGCCGTGAGGCTTATCTAGTTACTATATCTATGCCAGAGTCAGTGGGGAAGTCTACGGTTAGCAGTATTCCGGTTGTGGAGGACTTTGAGGATGTGTTCCAGTCATTGCAGGGATTACCACCATCTCGGTCAGATGCTTTTACTATTGAGCTGGAACCGGGGATGATGTCATTATCCAAGGGTTTTATCCGTCCTAGTTGTTCACCGTGGGGAGCTCCGGTGCTGTTTGTTAAGAAGAAGGATGGGAGTTTTCGGTTGTGTATTGACTATCGGGGTTTGAACCGAGTTACTGTGAAGAACAAGTACCCTCTCCCGAGGATTGATGAGTTGTTGGATCAGTTGAGGGGTGCTACTTGGTTCTCCAAGATCGACTTACCATCAGGTTATCATAAGATTCCGATACATGAGGCAGATGTGAGAAAGACGGCTTTCAGGACGAGATATGGGCATTATGAGTTTGTAGTGATGCCTTTCGGGTTGACTAACGCACCAGCTGCGTTTATGAGATTGATGAACAGCGTGTTTCAGGAGTTTCTGGACGAGTCAGTCATCATTTTCATCGACGACATTCTGGTATTTTCCAAGAGTTCTGAGGAGCATGCAGTACATCTGAGAGCAGTTTGGAGAAGCTGCGGGAGCATAAGTTGTTTGCTAAGCTGAGTAAGTGCAGTTTCTGGCAGCGTGAGATGGGGCTCTTGGGTTATATTGTTTCAGCTGAGGGAGTTTCTGTGGATCTAGAGAAGATTCAGTCCATCAGGGAGTGGCCGAGGCCGCAGAGTGCCACTGAAATTCGGAGTTTCCTGGGGTTAGAAGGTTACTATAGGAGGTTTGTTTGGGGTTTTGTGAGTATGGCACAGCCGATGACTAAGCTTACAGAGAAGGATGTTCCATTTGTATGGTCACCGGAGTGTGAGGCAAGTTTTGCAAGCCTCAAGCAGATGTTGACTACCACGCCGGTGTTAGCACTGCCTGAGCAGGACGAGCCTTATGTTGTGTATACAGATGCTTTTGGAGTGGGGTTGGGTTGTGTGCTTATGCAGCAGGGGAAGGTTATAGCCTATGTTTCACGGCAGTTGCGGAAGCATGAAGCTAATTATCCTACTCATGATTTGGAGATGGTAGCAGTGATTTTTGCTCTGAAGATTTGGAGATCTTATCTGTATGGTGGGAAGGTACAGGTATTTACAGATCACAAGAGTTTGAAGTACATTTTTACTCAGCCTGAGCTGAATTTGAGGCAGAGGCGTTGGATGGAGTTAGTAGCGGATTATTATTTGGACATAGCTTACCATCCTGGTAAAACTAACCTAGTTGCAGATGCCTTGAGTCGGAAGCGGGCGGCTTCGGCTCAGGAGCAGGATATGGAGGCGTTGGTAGGTGAGATAAGTGCATTGTGTTTGTGTACTATCTCACAGGAACCTTTGGGTTTGGAGGCAGCTGATCGAGCGGATTTGTTGAGCAGAGTGCGGTTAGCTCAGGGGAGCGATGAGGGGCTGGTGAATGCCTCTAAGGCTGCGGGTTCAGAGTATCAGGTTTCTGCTAATGGTACTATCCTTGTGCATGGTCGGGTTTGTGTGCCCAAGGATGAGGATTTGAGGCAGGAAATACTGAGAGAGGCTCATTCGAGCAAGTTCTCTATTCATCCAGGGTGACCAAGATGTACCGTGACCTCAAGCGGTATTATCACTGGGTCGGGATGAAGAAGGACGTAGCTGACTGGGTGGCGAAGTGTGATACTTGCCAGCTGGTGAAGGCGGAGCATCAGGTTCCTGGTGGTTTATTATAAAGTTTACCCATTCCAGAGTGGAAGTGGGATTTGATCACGATGGACTTCGTGGTGGGTTTGCCTGTGTCGAGGACGTTTGATGCGATATGGGTCATTGTGGACCGTTTGACTAAGTCTGCGCATTTTCTGGCCATCAAGAAAACTGATGGAGCAGCGGTTTTGGCCAGAAAGTACGTGAGGGAGATAATCAGATTGCATGGGGTGCCTGCTAGTATTGTGTCTGATAGAGATTCCAAGTTCACTTCGGTGTTCTGGAGGGCGTTTCGGGCAGAGATGGGCACGAAGGTGCATATGAGTACAGCCTATCATCCTCAGACGGACGGTCAATCAGAGAGGACGATCCAGATTTTGGAGGATTTACTGAGGATGTGCGCGTTAGACTGGGGTGGTCATTGGGCAGATCATTTGAGCTTGGTGGAGTTTGCTTACAACAACAGCTACCAGGCTAGTATTGGGATGGCTCCTTATGAGGCTTTGTATGGGAGGCCGTGTCGTACACCGCTATGTTGGACTCAGGTGGGGGAGAGGAGCATATATGGTGCGGATTTTGTTCAGGAAACCTGGGAGAAGATTCGGGTTCTGAGGCTGAACATGAGGGAGGCTCAGGATCGGCAGAAGAGCTATGCTGATAAGAGGAGAAAGGATCTTGAGTTTCAGGTTGGTGATAGAGTGTATCTCAAGATGGCCATGTTGCGGGGTCCGAACAGGTCATTGACAGAGACTAAGTTGAGTCTGAGGTACATGGGTCCGTTCAGAGTGGTTGAGCGGGTGGGACCAGTGGCATACCGGCTGGAGTTGCCTGAGGTTATGCGTGCGTTCCACAAGGTATTTCATGTGTCGATGCTGAGGAAGTGTCTTCACGAGGGTGACCGGTTGTTGCCTAAGATTCCTGAGGATCTTCAGCCCAACATGACGTTGGAGGCGAGGCCGTTGAGGGTACTCAGGAGGAGAATCAAGGAACTTCGGAAGAAGAAGATTCCTTTGTTGAGAGTCATGTGGGACTGTGATGGAGTAGAGGAGCAGACTTGGGAGCCCGAGGCAAGGATGAAGGCAAGGTTTAAGAAGTGGTTTGAGAAGCAGGCCGCGACTTGAGCTTGTCTAGCCGGGTCCGAGTTGTAGTCCGTGGCTGGAGCGGGTACGGAGTATTCCAACCCATCTCTCTTGATACTTGGTCGCTTAGGGGTGTTTGGTTGTGCGACTCAGTACCAAGATGAGGTGGTGCTCGGGATGCGTGTTGATGAATAGGATTGTTGTATCTTATTTTTTCTATTGTATTTTCGTTGAGGTTGTAACGATTATGACAATTTTTTAGATTAATAAGATGAGTATTTTTTTTTCTTTATGTTGACTGTTGTTGTCATGGGAAGAAGAGAATTAGCTCGGGTTTCTATTTTTGGAAGTTTCCATAAATAGAAAGTTTCCACAAAAGGAAGGTTTCCAGAATTAGAAAGTTTCTAAAAAGGGAATTTTTGTGGGAAGTGTTAAGGTAGATCTAGCCGGGAGATACTCGATGGCATCAGATTTGTTTTGCTCAAGGCCGTGTGGGCCCAACTCATGTGATACCGATAGCTCCATGGACTTTGTGGCCAGAGAGTGGGAGTGGCATGAGGCTTCGGATGACGATCCGAGAGCGCGCTCGAGGGTAACGACCCAAGAGCGGGATATTTGAGACTCCCTGGATACCATAGCTGTGAGCCGCAGCTTGTCAGTGAGCCGGTATGTCTCGAGGGTTGCGACCCGAGAGCGGGGGGAGTGTGTGTGAGTGACTTCATGGATGCTGTAGCTTAAGGCGGATGGCCTGATAGCGAGCCGGCATGATTCGTTGGTTGCGACCACGGACGGGGGAAGCATTGAGTTGTGAGCAAATAGTGTTTTTGATGCGAGTATATTGGCTAGAGGGAGACCTCATGGTTCAGTCGGAGGTGTGCGGGCTGTTGCGACAGTGCACGAGAAACCTTGGCTGACGGTATTTAGTCCGGTCGGGGACGTGCGGGCCGTGTTGACGGTTGCACGGAGGTCCTTGACGGATGGACGGTGTTGTGGGATTCGAGGACGAATCCTTGTTGGTGGGGGAGAATTGTAACATCCGCGAACCAATTTTTTTATGGTTTTGGTGTGGGTGTCGATCGACACCCTTGGTGTATCGATCGACACAATGTTTTCCGGTTTGGCCCGGTTTGTTTTAACTGTTGTTTGGTTCGGTTTGGTTCAATTAAAATCCCTAATCGTGTTTATAAGTGCTAAACGACAAATTGAGGGTTTTGGGAAAGAGTTGTGTCGCCGTTGAGTGAGAAAAGAGAGAAAAAGGAGAGAAATCGTTTCTGTGAATTTCTGGGCTTGTTCTTGGTGTTTTGGGAGAGATCTGAGGCTGTAGAAGGGATAGCTGTTGCTGGGAACGAAGAAGAAGCTTGTGGAGTTGTTGTTCCATCGATTTCTCAACCCCAATCTTTTGTTCTTGAGGTGAGTGCTTGACCATGGTTGATCTAAGCATGAGATCTCTCTTGTTTGGGTGTTTTCTTTGTTGTTTGTGTTGTTTTGTTGCTTGGGTTCGTTGCTTTTGTGATTCCCAGTGATTTCCGAGGTAATTGGGTGAGTTTGGGACGGATTCGAGATGATTTGGAAGGAGAGTTCGACGTTCGGGTTCGCGCAGATCGTGTCTGCAGAAGAGGCATCGATCGACACTCTAGGAGCATCGGTCAACACCATTTGGTGGAGTATCGGTCGACACCCTAGTGGCATCGGTCGACACCTTTTGGTTGAGCATCGGTCGACACTCTCTTGTAGCATCGGTCGACACCAGTCTCAACCGAGACTTGTTTTCCTGGTTTGATGTATTGCTTGTGTTTTGTTTGCTTGCTTAACTTGAGGGTCTCATATGCTTATGTGTATAACCTAGTAGATGGGAGGACGGCCTCACTAAGTATTTATGATAATACTTACGCATCTTAATTGTTGTTTGTGGTGTGCAGGTAAAGGAAAAGTTTGATCGTGGAATCAAAGGTGATGAGGAGGAGGATGTTCTAGAGGCTTGATTGATTGTGGTCTAGCTATTGTTAGGTTGCTAGTTTTGAGAGGATAGAACATTGTAGGATGTTGGAACCTTGCTATTTCATTGTTGGTTAGATTATTGCATTATTGATTATTGGTTTATTTATGTTGGATTAATGGAATGGTTTCTTTGGTTATCCGCGGTTGTTGATTGTTGTTAGGAGGTTAGTGGGTATGGGACCACTAGTGAATTATATTATAGAAAAAAGGGTTGTTTCAATCTCTTACATATATTCCCATCTCATTTTTCTGGATGAAATATATTTTCTTATCTATTGGACTAAAATATACAATCTCAAATAGATAAAACTATACTATTAAAAGGTTAGCATGTTTAACTATGTAGGTATAAAGTTCTCTATTATTACATGCAATACCATTGAATACAGTTTTAGGAAAAAAAAAAATACAAAAAGCATTTTTGATGGAACCTGGGACGAAGGCCAGAATCAGGACGTGTACCAGGACGGAGCCGCACAAGGAGCCACGGACGCGGCCGCGACCGGATCAAGACAGGCCATTCGTCTAAACACCAAATTTGACGCCTGAAACAACCACAAGGAGCCGAACAGCAGCTAGGGCCGCCAAAAAGAAGTGTCTCCTCTTTGTCCAAGCTTTCGTCCAAAACCAAGAGGAGTTCGAGCATGGAGCCATTCAACCAGCCAGACAGCCGACCAAGGTTCCTTTCTCGGTCTTCACCATTACACAAGGGTGAAGACCTCCAAGACATTCGGAAAGTCGTACTCTTTTTCCTATCTTGGATTTGTCCCAATGGGTTTATCAAGGAGGTTTTAACGAGGCTATGAACCCTAGTACTTATGTAAATTCTTGTAACAACCCGTCCCATGGACCCCGCTAGCCTCTCAGCTAGCCCGCTAGCCTCACTGCTAGCCGCCCAAACGGACCCCAAGCTTGATTGGTGACAGCTTGTCCTGTGGGAAGGTTGTTAAAGGGTGGGGACCAGGGTTCGAGGAACGCCTGGCGCACCAATAACCTACTAAGGATTTGGATGAATAGTTCCATTTGCCCAGTGAGGGGTTAGGATCCATGCCCTGCAGGGCCAGCTTGGAGTCTGTTGGACGGCTAGCGGTGGGCTAGCAGGGTCCACGGACGGTCCGTTGGGGCAGCTAGCGGTGGACTAGTGGGGTCCGCGGGACGGGTTGTCACAGCTGTGGCGAGCGTTTGGCAGTTATCTCATGGTGAAAGCGTGGTCGTTAGAGTTTGACCCCTTACGGGATGACATCGTTACAACACCGGTATGGATTCGTTTATCGAATCTTCCTTTTAGTTTCTACCATCGACAAATTCTGATGAGTATTGCGAGTGGGTTGGGTAAACCTCTCCGAGTGGATGAAACGACACTGACTTTTGAAAGGGCTCGTTTTGCAAGAGTTTGTGTGGAGGTTGATCTCAAGAGATTTTTGAAAGGGACAGTGATGATTAATGGAGAAAGATACTATGTATCTTACGAAGGTTTAAAGAATATATGTTCGTTGTGTGGATTGTATGGCCATATGGTGCACTCATGTCCCCAGCGAGAGCGGGGGAAGGAGGTTGAGTCGCCACCAACGAATGTGGTGGTTGAATCAAGAGAGTCGGAACGTGACCATGAGGGATTCACGGTTGTTCAGTGACCACGACGGCGGTCAACGCCAGTGCAGAATCCGGTTAGCTCAGAGCCGGGTGGATATGATCAAGATTTGGGTCGTAATCTCTGGGATATTTCGGGCAAGAAGAATAATGAGAATATTGTGACATCTAACAAATTTGGTAGTTTGGAAGCGGACTAAAGGAAGGGGGTATTCTGATGGAGGAGAATAAGGAAAATACAATCACTGATAATCGAGGGCAAATGAATCAACGTGTGCCACAAAGTAGAGACGGTAAGGGTATTCATTTCACGGCAAAAAAAGAGTGGTGGTGACAATGGGCTTCATAATAAACGGGCAACAGGGGTCCAGTCCAGAGTTAACGGGCCACGAACTAAATCTAAACATGTTGTACGACCCATTAGGGGGTTGGTTTTTGGGCCAACGAATGAAAAACTGGAATTGTCTGAGTCGGGGAAGAGACTAAGAGTGGATACGGGAGTTGTGGGGCGCTCGGGTGATGAGCGTTTGGGAACTGCTTCGGCCGATGTTAGTGGGGAATCTTCAGCCTTGTTAAGCATTGAGGGGATGAATAATTCACCTCCAAGTTTGTTAGATGAGGGGATCTGATGTGAGCACCGGATCGGACATCCGACCAGGAACACTCGCACAAGACCCGGACACCATTGGAACACTCGGATCACCCGCAGGACAACTCCGGACCAGCATGCCTAGGATAACTCCCGGTGCAACCACTCGCTCGAAGAGCTCGGCCAGAACATCCAAGCACAAGATTAACCACTTCGTCCAAGCTTTCGTCCAAGAAGACCAAGAGAGCGACTCGGACAAGGCAACCATCGGCAAGACCGTCCGTACAGCCTTCGTCCTTAACCAAGGATGAGGGCGCCAAGACGTTAGGATCATGACTCGTACTCTTTTCCCTTACTTCGGGTTTTTCCCATGAGATTTACCGGAGAAGGTTTTAACGAGGCGACGAGTCCTGACGCACAACGCCGCGTTTTGAAGCCAGTGACGCGGTTCCCGCGTTCAGCCTAAGGACGTGGCCTATTTTGTCTTTTTCTTTAAGCTTTGCGTTTTGAACCTTTTCTAGATCCTTCCCTTGTGAACGTTGGAATAGTGTGACGTGTTCACCGTCTGTGGAGACGCGTCAAGGGCTACGTGTGCGGTCCATTATGAGTCCGCGTGCCCTAGTTCCCTTTAAACCCTTACGCTATTTAAGCGTCCAACGCCACGAGCTTAGGTTCTTCAGACTGGAATAAAATTTAACTTTTCCCAAAGAGAGATTCTTTGTGTTCTTGTCTCCCTTCTCTTTCACGCATCTTAGTCCGGGACTGGGCTTGAAAGAAACCCTAGAAAGACCAATCCGGGATCGATCTCTCTAGACGGCGTACGACGCTTTCCACCGCTCGTGTACACCGCCGTTCGAACCATATCGTCTCTATCGCACCGCGGTCAAACCGATCGTTAGTTGTGTTTCCCTTTCGCCCCCATCTCTTCCTAGTCAACCGAGGTCGAGTTTCTTACTCGGGTCGCTAGCCATCGTTCGTCTCCGTCCGTCCGTCCGTAGCGTCCGTCCGTCCGTGCGACTCGGCAGACGACCGCGTCCGGCGTTCACATCAGCTGGTATCAGAGCTCTAAAAGCTCCTGACTCAAAGGTTGTGTCTTTCTAACCCAGAAACTCCTTCCTTTTGTTTAAAGTTTCGATCTTTAGCCTTTGTCTTAGTCTAGATCGCTTATTCTTGTTTCCGCTTGCTGAGTTAGTCTTTAGTTTTATTTTTGGTGTTTGTGTTGTGTTATTAGACGTGTGCTTAGGTTGTTTCGTGTTCTTCCTGTTCTTCTTTTTGTTCGTCGTTGTTCTTGTCTAGGACTCCTTAGATCCATAAAGTAGCGCGTTTGCTTTTGGGTTTGTGTTGTGGTCCCAAAAGTTTTTGCTTTTTGTGCGTGAGTTTTCTTTTAGGCGCGTGTAGGTTTCTTTTTGTTTAGTCATAGGTTGTCGTTAGCTTTGCTGTCTTCAATCATTGACTGTCCCAAATAAATATCTCATCCGTCAGTTTTAGACACATTATACTCACGAATATTCGTTTTGGTTTGGACGACGTACGTGACTCTTTCGGCCAGCGCATCGCGTACGGACGAAGTCCACGTCACCGTTCGAGAATCATCTCCCGACCGTGATATCTACCGTTCTTGACCCGAAGTCTGTCCGAGATATCAACCGTTCGAGTTTCCTGTCAATCTCTCGGCTCCAAGTACCGTATCTCCGTCAATCCGTACGACCACCATCCGTACCACGGACGCTATGGCTGCACAACAACAACCGGAGATTCCATTACCCCCGCCGGAGATCGGTGCCACCTTAACGGCCCTTCTTAACGGCATAGAACATCTGGCCGAACGATTAGCCCGACTTAAACTTGCCAATCCTCCGAGAGAAGATCCGCCGCCCGTGCGACGACGTAGGCAAGAACCAGAACCGAGTGACCAGTCCGACGACGAGTATGAACCGCGTCCAGGACAACGATACCGACGCGATGATCGGTACGAACCAGGGCACAAGTTGTCACCTCCGACCTTTGCCGGCAAGTCCGACCCTGAAGCATACCTCGATTGGGAAAGCCGGATGGACCACATCTACTCGTGCTACAACTATCCGGAGTTACGCAAGGTTTCTTACGCCGTGGCCCAACTCACCGACCACGCACTCACATGGTGGGATCGTCTGGTCGCTGATGAGCGTCGCAATCATGACCGACCGATCACCACTTGGGAAGTCATGAAAACCGTCATGAGACGTCGTTATGTTCCACCACTTTACCATCGCGAGCTCCAAAAGAGATTTAGGAGACTCACGCAAGGTTCGCGATCCGTGGAGGAATATTACGAGGAGTTCGAGCACCTAAGCAACCGACTCCAAGTAGAAGACTCCGAGGAGTCTCTCATGGCTCAGTTCCTTGATGGATTACAGGACCGGATTGCGCGTAAGGTCGAACGCCAACCATACCAAGGGTTCGAAGAGCTGCTGCACTTAGCAGTGCAAATCGAAGCCCAAGTCAAGAAGAAGATCGCCACCACAAGCCGGACCAGAGCCCAAGGTGTTCCCAACTGGTCGCCAAGCGCATCACCTTCCAACCGGCCACAAGAGAAGTCCCAAACGGCCGTCGTCGACTCGCGATTCAAGTCAAGAGAAACCACCAAGGATAGCCGACAAGATCCTCGCAAGACAACCAGCGACGCGCGCAGTCGGGACATCATCTGTTTCAAATGCCAAGGCCGAGGCCATTATGCCCGCGACTGTCCGAATGCCCGCACCATGATCATTACCGAGTCCGGAGAACTCGAGTCCGAAGGAGAAAGGTCCGAGGCAAATGACCAAGACAATGCGGACTTGGAGGAAGCCATAGCTGAGCCCGAAGTTGGAGAGCTGTTGATGATCCGAAGAATCCTCAATGCCAGCCAAGAGCCGGACGACTCCAACCAACGAGACAACATCTTCCACACGCGATGCACGGTAAGCGGGAAGGTGTGTGGCTTGATCATTGATGGAGGCTCCTGCACGAATGTAGCGAGCTCCTACATGGTCAAGAAACTTTCCTTGCCCACCACATGCCATCCCAAGCCCTATAAGCTTAAGTGGTTAGACGATAAGACCGTGATACGCGTAAAGGACCAAGTCCTCGTCCCATTTAGTGTCGGACCGTACAAGGACCAAGTCCTATGTGATGTAGTACCGATGCAAGCTAGTCACCTCTTACTGGGGAGACCATGGCAGTTTGATAAGGGAACGTCACATTGCGGACGCACCAACCAGTATACGTTTGTACACGATAACAAACGTATCAGTTTAAAGCCTTTAACACCGACGCAAGTCCGCGAAATGCAATCCAAGTTGTCTAAGGATTCGGACTCTAAAATGAACTTCCTGATCCAGTCAAGTGACGTTAGAAAGTCCCTTAAGGACTCCAACCAAGTGTTATTGATGGTTTTTAGAGATTTGTTGGTTGAAGGAACAGGAGACTTGGGGGATACACTCCCGGACGAAATCAAGGACGTGCTTAAGCGATACTCGGACGTGTTCCCAGATGACTTGCCCGAAGGTCTACCACCTCTTCGAGGAATCGAGCATCAGATCGACTTGATTCCTGGAGCCCAGCTACCAAACCGTCCCGCATACCGAGTAAACCCGGAGGAAGCTAAGGAACTGGAGCGGCAAGTATCCGAGCTCATGTCGCAAGGATATGTCCGAGAGAGTCTTAGCCCCTGTGCCGTCCCTGTCCTACTTGTTCCGAAGAAAGACGGATCTTGGCGCATGTGCGTCGATTGCCGGGCCGTAAACAACATCACGATCAAGTACCGGCATCCGATTCCGCGTCTTGACGACATGTTAGACGAGCTCAGCGGATCAACCATCTTCTCTAAGATCGACCTCAAAAGTGGATACCATCAAGTGAGGATGAAAGAAGGAGATGAATGGAAGACCGCGTTCAAAACCAAGCAAGGTTTGTACGAATGGTTGGTTATGCCATTCGGTCTATCTAATGCACCTTCGACTTTTATGCGTCTAATGAACCATGTGCTTAGAGCTTTTATCAACAAGTTCGTTGTGGTCTATTTCGATGATATCCTCGTTTATAGCTCTTGCCTATCTGACCATGTCGAGCATTTGGAACTTGTTTTAAGCACTCTCCGCGAAGAGCAATTGTACGCTAACTTGAAAAAGTGCGTCTTTGCTGCTAATGAACTTGTCTTCTTAGGTTTTGTTGTCAGTGAACAGGGGCTTAAGGTGGACGGCGAGAAGGTCCGAGCCATAGAGGAATGGCCAACACCTACCAGCGTTTCCCAAGTCCGATCGTTCCACGGGCTGGCCAGTTTCTACCGACGGTTCGTGAGAGACTTTAGCATGGTCGCCGCACCCCTTACCGCGGTGATCAAGAAGAATCAGGAGTTCAAGTGGGGAGCCGAACAAGAACGATCCTTCCTGGAACTCAAGAAGCGACTCACTCAAGCTCCTCTCCTTGTCTTACCCGACTTCAACAAGACCTTCGAGGTGGAATGCGACGCATCGGGCGTCGGCATTGGAGCCGTTCTCACGCAAGGCGGCAAACCGGTGGCCTATTTCAGCGAAAAGCTCAGCGGGGCCACTCTTAATTATCCCACTTATGACAAAGAGCTGTACGCGTTGGTCCGAGCCATGGAGACTTGGCAGCACTACTTGTTAGCTCGGGAGTGCGTAATCCACACGGACCACGAGACTTTGAAGCATTTGCGCGGCCAAACGAATCTCAAGAAGAGGCATGCGAAATGGCTGGAGTTCATCGAATCCTTTCCATACGTCATCAGGTATAAGAAAGGAAAGGAGAACGTTGTCGCCGATGCCCTATCCCGAAGACACGCCTTAATCACCACCATGGACGCCAAAGTTTTGGGGTTCGAGAGCATCAAGGATGCGTACGCGGAAGACGCTGAGTTTGGGGAATGTTTCAAAAATTTCGGTAAAGGCAACTATGCGGAGTTCTATGTATATGAGGGCTACTTATTCAGAGGTCGGCGCCTTTGCATCCCAGCCGGCTCTATCCGCGACCTATTAATCCGAGAAGCGCATAGTGGAGGTCTGACCGGACATTTTGGCGTGGCTAAAACTTTAACCATGCTTCAAGAACACTTCTTCTGGCCAAGGATGCGGAGCATGGTCGAGAAGCATTGCGGCCAGTGTGTGGTGTGTCGAGCCTCAAAGTCAACCACTCATCCCCACGGACTCTACACACCGCTACCAGTCTCGACAGGTCCTTGGGTCGACTTGTCCATGGACTTTGTCCTCGGACTACCGCCTATACATCGGAATGACACTATTTTTGTGGTGGTCGATCGTTTTTCCAAGATGGCGCACTTCATCCCATGCCAGAAGAGCAACGACGCAGTGCGCTTAGCCAATCTATTCTTTAGCCATGTAGTCTGTCTTCATGGCCTCCCGCGGACGATCATCTCGGACCGGGAACCGAGATTCCTTGGTCACTTCTGGCGTACCTTGTGGAAAAAGCTGGGCACGAAGTTACTCTATTCCACTGCCGCGCATCCTCAGACCGACGGACAGACCGAAGTCGTCAACCGGACACTTGGCGCATTACTCCGAACGGCTATCGCAAGCAACAAAGGAACCTGGTTAGAATGCATTCCTCTCATCGAGTTTGCCTACAACCAAGCGGTTCACTCGGCCACCAAGAAATCACCATTCGAAGTCGCCTACGGATTTAAACCTTTAACACCGATGGACTTGCTACCATTGCCACCGGACGAGACCGTTTGTCAAGATGGAGCCACTAAGGCCGAAATGGTTAAACGTTTGCACGAAGAGGTCCGAGCCAACATCGAGAGGAAAAACGAGCAATACGCACGCTTTGCCAACAAGGGCCGAAAGCCAATGCTCTTTCAACCTGGCGATTGGGTCTGGCTGCACCTACGGCCGGAGCGTTTCACGCAAAAACGGAAAGACAAACTAAGCCCCCGAGGCGACGGACCATTCCAGATCGTCGAGAAGATCAACGACAATGCCTACCGCCTCGAGCTGCCCGGTAAGTACAATACGTCCACATCGTTTAACGTTGCTGATCTTGTTCCGTTTGATGCAGGTGATGACGAAGATGTTTTGGGGACAAAACCTTCGCAAGGGGGAGGGAATGATGTGAGCACCGGATCGGACATCTGACCAGGAACACTCGCACAAGACCCGGACACCATTGGAACACTCGGATCACCCGCAGGACAACTCCGGACCAGCATGCCTAGGATAACTCCCGGTGCAACCACTCGCTCGAAGAGCTCGGCCAGAACATCCAAGCACAAGATTAACCACTTCGTCCAAGCTTTCGTCCAAGAAGACCAAGAGAGCGACTCGTACAAGGCAACCATCGGCGAGACCGTCCGTACAGCCTTCGTCCTTAACCAAGGATGAGGGCGCCAAGACGTCAGGATCATGACTCGTACTCTTTTCCCTTACTTCGGGTTTTTCCCATGAGGTTTACCGGAGAAGGTTTTAACGAGGCGACGAGTCCTGACGCACAACGCCGCGTTTTGAAGCCAGTGACGCGGTTCCCGCGTTCAGCCTAAGGACGTGGCCTATTTTGTCTTTTTCTTTAAGCTTTGCGTTTTGAACCTTTTCTAGATCCTTCCCTTGTGAACGTTGGAATAGTGTGACGTGTTCACCGTCTGTGGAGACGCGTCAAGGGCTACGTGTGCGGTCCATTATGAGTCCGCGTGCCCTAGTTCCCTTTAAACCCTTACGCTATTTAAGCGTCCAACGCCACGAGCTTAGGTTCTTCAGACTGGAATAAAATATAACTTTTCCCAAAGAGAGATTCTTTGTGTTCTTGTCTCCCTTCTCTTTCACGCATCTTAGTCCGGGACTGGGCTTGAAAGAAACCCTAGAAAGACCGATCCGGGATCGATCTCTCTAGACGGCGTACGACGCTTTCCACCGCTCGTGTACACCGCCGTTCGAACCATATCGTCTCTATCGCACCGCGGTCAAACCGATCGTTAGTTGTGTTTCCCTTTCGCCCCCATCTCTTCCTAGTCAACCGAGGTCGAGTTTCTTACTCGGGTCGCTAGCCATCGTTCGTCTCCGTCCGTCCGTCCGTAGCGTCCGTCCGTCCGTGCGACTCGGCAGACGACCGCGTCCGGCGTTCACATCAGGATCCCTACGGATATGGTTGTGTGGGGTGACAAACCTCATGACGCAGCAGGGGAAGTCGTTGCATAATGCTGCGCCCCGGTGATTCGAACTCAAATATATCGCATAATCATGATGAATTGCTTAATGTGGAATTTTCAGGGGCAAATGAACCTAACTTTCGGCGTTCGATACTTTATATGTTGAAAAAGTTTACTACGGATTTGTTGGCTCTGTTCGAGACACATGCAGGAGGTGATAGAGCGAGTCGTATATGTCAAGGTTTGGGGTTTGAAAATTCTCTCCGTGTCGATGCGCAAGGTCAGAGGGGAGGGTTGTGGCTGTTATGGAGATCAAGTGTGGGGGATGTGAATATAATGGAGTCCTCAGACCCATTATCGACGGAGAGTGGTCAGGAAGTAATGCATATAATTGTGGTGTATGCAGCACCGACGGTGAGTCGGAGAAGCGGTTTATGGGGTAAGCTCGGGGAGGTTATTCAAGGGATTACTGAGCCGTTCATCATCGGAGGAGACTTTAATACGATCCTTCGTTTAGATGAACGTACTGGAGGAAACGGTTTGTTGTCTGCTGACTCCCTAGCTTTTGGTGAATGGATCAGTGAGATGTCCTTGATTGATATGGGATTCAAGGGAAATAGGTTTACATGGCGGAGAGGTCTGTGGTGAATACCTTCATTGCTAAGCGCTTGGATAGGGTGATGTGTAATGCTCATGCGTGCTTGAAATGGCAGGAAGCAGTGGTCACACATATGCCATTTATGGCGTCAGACCACGCTCCTCTCTACGTACAACGGATGCCGGAGGGAAAAGGAGATCCTCGTCGGCGACCTTTTAGGTTCGAAGCCGCATGGTTAAAACATACCAGTTTTAAGGACTTAATGGTGAACTCTTGGAATGGAGATATAACAACACCTGAAGCCCTGCGAGGACTGAGGGATACACTGAAACAATGGAACAGAGAAGTTTTTGGCTTGGTTCAAAAACGTAAGGAAACTCTTGTCAATGAGCTTAAAATGGATCAGGATTTGATACAGGTAGATCATTCAGATGCTCTGCTACAACGGGAGGAGGTTGTGTTGCGAGAGCTGGAGGATGTGTTAGAACAAGAGGAGCTACTTTTGTTTCAGAAATCTCGAGAAAAATGGGTTGTTCTCGGTGATAGAACCACCAAATTTTTTCATACCTCGACGATCATCCGACGTAGGAGGAATCGTATTGAGATGTTAAAAGATGATGAGGAGAGATGGGTCTCGGATAGGCAAGAGCTAGAAAATTTAGCTATAAACTACTATCGGCATCTCTACTCTTTAGATGATGTGGATCAGGAGTTTGTGGAGTTACCACATGTGGGGTTTGTTACGTTAACAAGAGAGGAGTTGGGAGCACTTAACAAGGAGTCTATGGGTGTGGAAGTGGAGTCTTCAGTCCGTAGTATGAGTCAGTTTAAAGCACCAGGCCTAGATGGATATCATCCGGTTTTTTACCATCAGTGTTGGGATGTTGTTGGACCTTCGGTTATTCGCTTTGTGCTGGAGTTCTTTGCTACAGGGGAGTTGCCGCTAGAGACGAATGCAGCATTGTTGGTGTTGATTTCTAAGGTAGCTAAACCTGAGAAAATTATGCAGTTTCAACCAATTAGTTTATGTAATGTGTTGTTTAAAACCACTACCAAAGCTATGGTGTTGCGGTTGAAGAAGGTTATGCCTAAACTGATTGGCCCTGCTCAATCAAGCTATGGTGTAGTGTGTTGCAAAGCCACAAACTAGGTTCATTGTTCTTTGTTTTGTTGGCTGTGTAGTGTGGATTTAACAAGGATTATGATGAGTAACCGTTGTATAGTTTGTTTGTTCTTTTGTTAATGGCAGATTCAGAAGAATTTGTTCTCAGCTCCATTTTGACATTAAACTGCATATCCTCTTTGACATACAAGAAAAGGAAAAAAGGAAGGAAGATATAATGTGTATGATATGATATCGTTCAGAAACAGTATGATATCGTTCAGTTTTGTTTTTTCAGAAGAAGGAAGGAAGATATAATGTGTCGGTTTACGTTTTTTTTTGGGGTAAATAACTTTTTTTTTGGGGTAAAATAACCTTTATGACTTTATCTTATGTACTTTCTTTGGTATGTCTTATACTAAGCATTGTCATTATTCCTTTTTTAATTAACCACCAATTTTGTTTCTCCATTATAATCTTCATTTGGTAATATATAATTTGGAAATTTATAATAAATTGTGTGATAACAATTGACAAATTTTTCCCAGAAATTTTATGAAAAGGATGAATGTTTTATACTTTATATATGAATTTACTCCACATTTTAAACTATGTATATAGACTAAACCTAAAAATAGTGATAAATTAATAAAAATTAAAACTTGATAAGTCAATATATTTTTTTGGTTCCAAATTTTTCTTATGGTTCTGCTTAAGAATCGGTAAATTAACAACTCTATAAATGAACTCTATACAGTATGCACTTTTTGAAAAATGATGAATATGTTTTATACTTACCAAAGGTGAGAGATGCTCTAGATAACATATTATATACACATTTTTTTGCACAAAAAAAAACACATATTTTTAATCCATTAATGAAAGTTTATAAAAGTAATCAATTATATAAAGCATATAAAAAACCAACTTACTTTTATTTTCATTGCACACATAAGCTATATATATACTAAAGTGTTAGATTATTTTTATATGAAACTAACAAAGATAGAAAGCCAAATTATATTGTACTAATATTATTGAAAAACTAGAATATAATTAAAATACTACTATCTCTACAATGAAAACTTAAAAATAAATACTTATCGACGATTTAAATATTTAAGGAACAGTATAATATCATTCCTATATTATAAAAAAATACACGGTATATACCTAAAACATAGAAATTGGACACTACAAAATATATAGATACAAAATACTGTACATTTACAAAATACAAAAAATTAGTTATATATATAGTTAATCTACCAAACAAAATACATTTAGCGTTTTTTAAAATAAATTTAGACCCGCGGTGTACCGCGGATGAATATATAGTATTAAATGAAAAAAAACAACCAGCCATTAACATCAACGTACGTGAAATCTTAAGAATATAATATAAAATGTTGTTTTCATATTTGTTTTTGTAAAACTTTAAACTTTATACAATTTTTGAGAAATAAATTATATGGAGATGTAATTAATGAAAATTACTGAAAACCGCATCAATGCCATAAATAGTAATACGAAAGAAGGCTAGAAATAGAAATCAAATCAACAAAAATAGTACGTTTTGATGAAAGAATACACGAAGAAGCAATCGTTGTTACCTATTTATTGAACGTGAACGTTGATCCTAGCAAGAGCGTTTCATGGTCTTTAACAACAACAACAACAACAACAACAAATTGCATGGAAATTTTGTTACCAAAACACTATAATTAGTGTTTGTCCTGAAGTGAAATTTAAATCTATGGCTCCACCACTACTTTGGGCCAATTTTTTTCTAACAAAAATGACGAAAAGGAAGAAGAGTAGCAATTTCATGGCAGTTGTGATCAAAATTAATGTCTGAGAGTTAATGATTCCATACATTTAGTTTCACACCTAACTAACTAAGTGATCAAATTCACACGTTTTTTTTTTTGGAAAAAAATAAATTTCAAACTTCCATGGGTCAAGTCTTCGAGATCTGATTTTCTTAAGTTCCTTCTATAATAACTCTACAAGTGAGCTAGAAAAAATGGTTGTACATATAACCTTGAAAATCGAAAGCCTAATGAAGATGTATTGAATGGCTGAAGTAGTGTCTGTGTGATTCAAGACGTGATACAAGATTGTTGGTGTTTTATGTGTGTGAGAAGTTTCTAGAAGGTTTGAGAAGACAATATTGAAGGACGGTTTGAGGATATATTGAAGAGGAAAACTACTATTTCTTTGGTTGAGTAAATTGGAGTTTTACAAGGAAAAGGAAAATAGCAAAAAGGAAAAAGTCTTTTTCTTATGAGATTTGGAAATCTTCTTCTATGATGATTAGGAAGTATTGATGGGTATATAAGGAGGTGTTAGGCACGTCCTAGAGAAGCAAGAGAGCTGAGGCATAAAGGTTAGAATCCTAGAGAGCTTTCTGTTGGTGTGCGGCTTAGTTTCGCGGTTTGGTGCTTGTGTTGTTCAAGCTTCTTTGTTCGTCGGTGTGACGTGTGTGTGAAGGTTGCTCAAGAGAGTTGAAGATCTAAAGTCTAGGCTCAGGGGGAGTTTAGCCCAAGGTTAGGTTATCTTGGTTTGAATCTAGGCTTGGTGTTAGTCTAGTTAAGGGTAGAGAATTATCCTTAAGATTTCATGTTATAGAACGGAGCGGTGAATTAAGAGGGTTGTGCTTAATTTACGCGTTTGCGAATAGGTTGTATTTGCTTTCTTGTTCTAGTGGAATCGAAATCTGGACGTGGTCCCGGGGAGTAGGAAAAACCGAACCTCGTTAACAAAGTTCTTGTTTTCTTTACTTTCTGCTCTTTATTATTGCCTCATCCGCATTTACAAGTGGTATCAGAGCGGGTTCTCGATAGAGATTCAGTCTTGTTTCGGGTAGATCAAGGGTGAGGGTAGTTCAGGAAGTAAGGAAGAGCTTTGAATCAGTTGTGATGACTTCATACAGAGAAGGCACGTCTATGACAAGACCACCGTTGCTTGATTCATCTAATTATGGATATTGGAAGGTTCGTATGCAAGCGTTTATTAGTAACCTTGATGAGGATTGTTGGAATTCGATTGAGCTTGGTTGTGAGCCCCCTAAATTCGTGGATGATAAAGGAGTTGAGTGTCTTAAGCGAAGAGATAAGTGGACTGCTGCAGAGAAAAAGCTATCAAGTTGCAATTCGACAGCCAAGACAGCGATTTACAATGATTCAAGCCACTTCAAGTTAATCTCTCAATGTGTATCAGCTCAGAAAGCATGGAAGTCATTGGAGAATATGTTTGAGGGTACTTCAAGTGTCAAGAGAACTAAGTTGGATATGTTGGCTTCACAATTTGAGAATCTAAGGATGGAAGAAAAAGAATCTGTGGCTGAGTTCAGTGCTAAGTTATGTGATATATCTAATAAGGCTTTTGCTCTTGGAAAGCAGTACAAAGACAAAAAGCTTGTGAAGAAGCTGAAGCGATCGTTGCCTGCAAAATTTGAGTCAAAAATTTCTGCAGTTGAAGAAGCTCATAATTTAGATGAGATGGCTTTTGATGAGTTTGTTGGGATTCTTAAAGCTTTCGAATTAAGCAAAGCATATGAAGCTGAAGGAGTTAAGAAGAAAGATGATGAAGTTAAGGAAGCAATAAAGAAGGAAGTAGACATTGGAGTAGCTCTTAAGGTATCATCTTGAAGATTCAATGGCCATGTTATCAAGACAATTTGCTAAATTTCTGAAGCGTAAGGGCGAAGAGAAGAAAAATAGAATGGGTGAAGAGATGAAGACTTTATCAAAGAATGTTCAATGTTTTGAATGCAAAGGATATGGTCATGTACGGTTTGATTGTGCTAATCTACAAAAGCATAAGAAGAAGACTATGAATGTTGTTACTAGTGATTCTGAAACAGATTCAGATGAAGAAGAAGATCTGAAGAATTTTGTGGCGTTTACAACTTTTGAAGATAGTTCTGAATCAGCGTCTGCAACAGTGTCTGCAACTGCTTCTAAATCAGCAGCAAAACCTGCAACTGCAACAGAGCATGAGTCTGAGAGTGATAGTGATTCAGAGGATATGAGCTATGAAGAACTTGGTAAGAGTTATGAGAAGTTATATGCACATTTGCTTAAGCTAGTTGATGAAAATTCAGTTTTGATTAAGGAGAAGCTCAAGTTAGAGGCTAAAGTTGTTGAAGCAGAGAAACTTGCATCAGAAAAAGAGGAAGAAGCATTACAAGCTAAAGTGCGACTTGAAGAAACTCAAAAGAATTTGAGGATGCTTTAATGGTACAGAGAAACTGGATCATATTCTGAATATTGACAAGACAGATAAGTGTGGTCTTGGATATGAAGGAAAAGTTTCAAAATCGGATCCAGTGTTTGTTTCAAGTGGAAAAATCACGTCTGCTTCAAAGCGTACTTCAGAGACTGCTACAGAGGCTGCCTCAGAGACGATATTTGTGAAAGAACGTGGTACAAAACTTTCTGAATTGCAGAATGCACCTAGACAAGTTTTTCGACCTGTTTGTCATCATTGTGGTGTTGTTGGGCATATTAGGCCAAGATGTTTCAGATTGTTGACAGAGAGGAGTCGCATGGAGAATGCTTTTGATGTAAGGTTTCATGGTCCTACATGTTATCATTGTGGAGTTCAAGGACATCTTAAGAGGAATTGTTTCAGATTCATTCAAGGAGTCAATCATTGAGGTCTAAGGCGCAACAAGATTTGGGTTAGAAAAGATGAGTTCTATGGAGGTGGTGTACTAGGCTATCAACCGCGTATTGCAAAGCGGGGAGAATTTTCCAGTTAGTTTTGACCATGTTGTGACTCATTCAGGGGCAGAATGAAGATGTGTCTGGTGATGTTGTTTAGGTGTTTGAACTGATGAGTTCACAAGCATAGTCAAAAAGGGGGAGAATGAAGATGTATTGAATGGCTGAAGTAGTGTCTGTGTGATTCAAGACGTGATACAAGATTGTTGGTGTTTTATGTGTGTGAGAAGTTTCTAGAAGGTTTGAGAAGACAATATTGAAGGACGGTTTGAGGATATATTGAAGAGGAAAACTACTATTTCTTTGGTTGAGTAAATTGGAGTTTTACAAGGAAAAGGAAAATAGCAAAAAGGAAATAGTGAGATTTGGAAATCTTTTTCTATGATGATTAGGAAGTATTGATGGGTATATAAGGAGGTGTTAGGCACGTCCTAGAGAAGCAAGAGAGCTGAGGCATAAAGGTTAGAATCCTAGAGAGCTTTCTGTTGGTGTGCGGCTTAGTTTCGCGGTTTGGTGCTTGTGTGGTTCAAGCTTCTTTGTTCGTCGGTGTGACGTGTGTGTGAAGGTTGCTCAAGAGAGTTGAAGATCTGAAGTCTAGGCTCAGGGGGAGTTTAGCCCAAGGTTAGGTTATCTTGGTTTGAATCTAGGCTTGGTGTTAGTCTAGTTAAGGGTAGAGAATTATCCTTAAGATTTCATGTTATAGAACGGAACGGTGAATTAAGAGGGTTGTGCTTAATTTACGCGTTTGCGAATAGGTTGTATTTACTTTCTTGTTCTAGTGGAATCGAAATCTGGACGTGGTCCCGGGGGGTAGGAAAAACCGAACCTCGTTAACAAAGTTCTTGTGTTCTTTACTTTCTGCTCTTTATTATTGCCTCATCCGCATTTACAAGTGGTATCAGAGCGGGTTCTCGATAGAGATTCAGTATTGTTTCGGGTAGATCAAGGGTGAGGGTAGTTCAGGAAGTAAGGAAGAGCTTTGAATCAGTTGTGATGACTTCATACAGAGAAGGCACGTCTATGACAAGACCACCGTTGCTTTATTCATCTAATTATGGATATTGGAAGGTTCGTATGCAAGCGTTTATTAGTAACCTTGATGAGGATTGTTGGAATTCGATTGAGCTTGGTTGTGAGCCCCCTAAATTCGTGGATGATAAAGGAGTTGAGTGTCTTAAGCGAAGAGATAAGTGGACTGCTGCAGAGAAAAAGCTATCAAGTTGCAATTCGACAGCCAAGACAGCGATTTACAATGATTCAAGCCACTTCAAGTTAATCTCTCAATGTGTATCAGCTCAGAAAGCATGGAAGTCATTGGAGAATATGTTTGAGGGTACTTCAAGTGTCAAGAGAACTAAGTTGGATATGTTGGCTTCACAATTTGAGAATCTAAGGATGGAAGAAAAAGAATCTGTGGCTGAGTTCAGTGCTAAGTTATGTGATATATCTAATGAGGCTTTTGCTCTTGGAAAGCAGTACAAAGACAAAAAGCTTGTGAAGAAGCTGAAGCGATCGTTGCCTGCAAAATTTGAGTCAAAAATTTCTGCAGTTGAAGAAGCTCATAATTTAGATGAGATGGCTTTTGATGAGTTTGTTGGGATTCTTAAAGCTTTCGAATTAAGCAAAGCATATGAAGCTGAAGGAGTTAAGAAGAAAGATGATGAAGTTAAGGAAGCAATAAAGAAGGAAGTAGACATTGGAGTAGCTCTTAAGGTATCATCTTGAAGATTCAATGGCCATGTTATCAAGACAATTTGCTAAATTTCTGAAGCGTAAGGGCGAAGAGAAGAAAAATAGAATGGGTGAAGAGATGAAGACTTTATCAAAGAATGTTCAATGTTTTGAATGCAAAGGATATGGTCATGTACGGTTTGATTGTGCTAATCTACAAAAGCATAAGAAGAAGACTATGAATGTTGTTACTAGTGATTCTGAAACAGATTCAGATGAAGAAGAAGATCTGAAGAATTTTGTGGCGTTTACAACTTTTGAAGATAGTTCTGAATCAGCGTCTGCAACAGTGTCTGCAACTGCTTCTGAATCTGCAGCAAAACCTGCAACTGCAACAGAGCATGAGTCTGAGAGTGATAGTGATTCAGAGGATATGAGCTATGAAGAACTTGGTAAGAGTTATGAGAAGTTATATGCACATTTGCTTAAGCTAGTTGATGAAAATTCAGTTTTGATTAAGGAGAAGCTCAAGTTAGAGGCTAAAGTTGTTGAAGCAGAGAAACTTGCATCAGAAAAAGAGGAAGAAGCATTACAAGCTAAAGTGCGACTTGAAGAAACTCAAAAGAATTTGAGGATGCTTTAATGGTACAGAGAAACTGGATCATATTCTGAATATTGACAAGACAGATAAGTGTGGTCTTGGATATGAAGGAAAAGTTTCAAAATCGGATCCAGTGTTTGTTTCAAGTGGAAAAATCACGTCTGCTTCAAAGCGTACTTCAGAGACTGCTACAGAGGCTGCCTCAGAGACGATATTTGTGAAAGAACGTGGTACAAAACTTTCTGAATTGCAGAATGCACCTAGACAAGTTTTTCGACCTGTTTGTCATCATTGTGGTGTTGTTGGGCATATTAGGCCAAGATGTTTCAGATTGTTGAGAGAGAGGAGTCGCATGGAGAATGCTTTTGATGTAAGGTTTCATGGTCCTACATGTTATCATTGTGGAGTTCAAGGACATCTTAAGAGGAATTGTTTCAGATTCATTCAAGGAGTCAATCATTGAGGTCTAAGGCGCAACAAGATTTGGGTTAGAAAAGATGAGTTCTATGGAGGTGGTGTACTAGGCTATCAACCGCGTATTGCAAAGCGAGGAGAATTTTCCAGTTAGTTTTGACCATGTTGTGACTCATTCAGGGGCAGAATGAAGATGTGTCTGGTGATGTTGTTTAGGTGTTTGAACTGATGAGTTCACAAGCATAGTCAAAAAGGGGGAGAATGAAGATGTATTGAATGGCTGAAGTAGTGTCTGTGTGATTCAAGACGTGATACAAGATTGTTGGTGTTTTATGTGTGTGAGAAGTTTCTAGAAGGTTTGAGAAGACAATATTGAAGGACGGTTTGAGGATATATTGAAGAGGAAAACTACTATTTCTTTGGTTGAGTAAATTGGAGTTTTACAAGGAAAAGGAAAATAGCAAAAAGGAAATAGTGAGATTTGGAAATCTTTTTCTATGATGATTAGGAAGTATTGATGGGTATATAAGGAGGTGTTAGGCACGTCCTAGAGAAGCAAGAGAGCTGAGGCATAAAGGTTAGAATCCTAGAGAGCTTTCTGTTGGTGTGCGGCTTAGTTTCGCGGTTTGGTGCTTGTGTTGTTCAAGCTTCTTTGTTCGTCGGTGTGACGTGTGTGTGAAGGTTGCTCAAGAGAGTTGAAGATCTGAAGTCTAGGCTCAGGGGGAGTTTAGCCCAAGGTTAGGTTATCTTGGTTTGAATCTAGGCTTGGTGTTAGTCTAGTTAAGGGTAGAGAATTACCCTTAAGATTTCATGTTATAGAACGGAACAGTGAATTAAGAGGGTTGTGCTTAATTTACGCGTTTGCGAATAGGTTGTATTTGCTTTCTTGTTCTAGTGGAATCGAAATCTGGACGTGGTCCCGGGGAGTAGGAAAAACCAAACCTCGTTAACAAAGTTCTTGTGTTCTTTACTTTCTGCTCTTTATTATTGCCTCATCCGCATTTACAAGTGGTATCAG
The DNA here is from genome assembly GCF_030686135.1 of Camelina sativa. Taxonomy (NCBI): domain Eukaryota; kingdom Viridiplantae; phylum Streptophyta; class Magnoliopsida; order Brassicales; family Brassicaceae; genus Camelina; species Camelina sativa. Next base: position 12,957,076 of record NC_141896.1, on the reverse strand, counting down.
AGCGGGTTCTCGATAGAGATTCAGTCTTGTTTCGGGTAGATCAAGGGTGAGGGTAGTTCAGGAAGTAAGGAAGAGCTTTGAATCAGTTGTGATGACTTCATACAGAGAAGGCACGTCTATGACAAGACCACCGTTGCTTTATTCATCTAATTATGGATATTGGAAGGTTCGTATGCAAGCGTTTATTAGTAACCTTGATGAGGATTGTTGGAATTCGATTGAGCTTGGTTGTGAGCCCCCTAAATTCGTGGATGATAAAGGAGTTGAGTGTCTTAAGCGAAGAGATAAGTGGACTGCTGCAGAGAAAAAGCTATCAAGTTGCAATTCGACAGCCAAGACAGCGATTTACAATGATTCAAGCCACTTCAAGTTAATCTCTCAATGTGTATCAGCTCAGAAAGCATGGAAGTCATTGGATAATATGTTTGAGGGTACTTCAAGTGTCAAGAGAACTAAGTTGGATATGTTGGCTTCACAATTTGAGAATCTAAGGATGGAAGAAAAAGAATCTGTGGCTGAGTTCAGTGCTAAGTTATGTGATATATCTAATGAGGCTTTTGCTCTTGGAAAGCAGTACAAAGACAAAAAGCTTGTGAAGAAGCTGAAGCGATCGTTGCCTGCAAAATTTGAGTCAAAAATTTCTGCAGTTGAAGAAGCTCATAATTTAGATGAGATGGCTTTTGATGAGTTTGTTGGGATTCTTAAAGCTTTCGAATTAAGCAAAGCATATGAAGCTGAAGGAGTTAAGAAGAAAGATGATGAAGTTAAGGAAGCAATAAAGAAGGAAGTAGACATTGGAGTAGCTCTTAAGGTATCATCTTGAAGATTCAATGGCCATGTTATCAAGACAATTTGCTAAATTTCTGAATCGTAAGGGCGAAGAGAAGAAAAATAGAATGGGTGAAGAGATGAAGACTTTATCAAAGAATGTTCAATGTTTTGAATGCAAAGGATATGGTCATATACGGTCTGATTGTGCTAATCTATAAAATCATAAGAAGAAGGCTATGAATGTTGTTACTAGTGATTCTGAAACAGATTCAGATGAAGAAGAAGATCTGAAGAATTTTGTGGCGTTTACAACTTTTGAAGATAGTTCTGAATCAGCGTCTGCAACAGTGTCTGTAACTGCTTCTGAATCTGGAGCAAAACCTGCAACTGCAACAGAGCATGAGTCTGAGAGTGATAGTGATTCAGAGGATATGAGCTATGAAGAACTTGGTAAGAGTTATGAGAAGTTATATGCACATTTGCTTAAGGTAGTTGATGAAAATTCAGTTTTGATTAAGGAGAAGCTCAAGTTAGAGGCTAAAGTTGTTGAAGCAGAGAAACTTGCATCAGAAAAAGAGGAAGAAGCATTACAAGCTAAAGTGCGACTTGAAGAAACTCAATAGAATTTGAGGATGCTTAATAATGGTACAGAGAAACTGGATCATATTCTGAATATTGACAAGACAGATAAGTGTGGTCTTGGATATGAAGGAAAAGTTTCAAAATCGGATCCAGTGTTTGTTTCAAGTGGAAAAATCACGTCTGCTTCAAAGCGTACTTCAGAGACTGCTACAGAGGCTGCCTCAGAGACGATATTTGTGAAAGAACGTGGTACAAAACTTTCTGAATTGCAGAATGCACCTAGACAAGTTTTTCGACCTGTTTGTCATCATTGTGGTGTTGTTGGGCATATTAGGCCAAGATGTTTCAGATTGTTGAGAGAGAGGAGTCGCATGGAGAATGCTTTTGATGTAAGGTTTCATGGTCCTACATGTTATCATTGTGGAGTTCAAGGACATCTTAAGAGGAATTGTTTCAGATTCATTCAAGGAGTCAATCATTGAGGTCTAAGGCGCAACAAGATTTGGGTTAGAAAAGATGAGTTCTATGGAGGTGGTGTACTAGGCTATCAACCGCGTATTGCAAAGCGGGGAGAATTTTCCAGTTAGTTTTGACCATGTTGTGACTCATTCAGGGGCAGAATGAAGATGTGTCTGGTGATGTTGTTTAGGTGTTTGAACTGATGAGTTCACAAGCATAGTCAAAAAGGGGGAGAATGAAGATGTATTGAATGGCTGAAGTAGTGTATGTGTGATTCAAGACGTGATACAAGATTGTTGGTGTTTTATGTGTGTGAGAAGTTTCTAGAAGGTTTGAGAAGACAATATTGAAGGACGGTTTGAGGATATATTGAAGAGGAAAACTACTATTTCTTTGGTTGAGTAAATTGGAGTTTTACAAGGAAAAGGAAAATAGCAAAAAGGAAAAAGTCTTTTTCTTATGAGATTTGGAAATCTTCTTCTATGATGATTAGGAAGTATTGATGGGTATATAAGGAGGTGTTAGGCACGTCCTAGAGAAGCAAGAGAGCTGAGGCATAAAGGTTAGAATCCTAGAGAGCTTTCTGTTGGTGTGCGGCTTAGTTTCGCAGTGTGACGTGTGTGTGAAGGTTGCTCAAGAGAGTTGAAGATCTGAAGTCTAGGCTCAGGGGGAGTTTAGCCCAAGGTTAGGTTATCTTGATTTGAATCTAGGCTTGGTGTTAGTCTAGTTAAGGGTAGAGAATTATCCTTAAGATTTCATGTTATAGAACGGAGCGGTGAATTAAGAGGGTTGTGCTTAATTTACGCGTTTGCGAATAGGTTGTATTTGCTTTCTTGTTCTAGTGGAATCGAAATCTGGACGTGGTCCCGGGGAGTAGGAAAAACCGAACCTCGTTAACAAAGTTCTTGTGTTCTTTACTTTCTGCTCTTTATTATTGCCTCATCCGCATTTACACCTAATACATTTGTTGTACATATAAAGTCGGCTACCAGTTTTTAAACGCTACAAGTGAGCTCGAAATGATGGTTGTATTGCATATTTTCGTAGTAAAAAGGTATGTGGAGAAAGAATAAAACTAAGAGGATTTTTTGTATATATAATTTAAAACAGTGACAAAAACTGTTGAGTCTGCATATTGAGTGTGAACGTTGAACATAGCAAGAACTAATTTTCAATAAACATAAATTACAACTACTATCAATATTTGTCTTGATTTGGAGCTTTAAATCTATGGCTCCACCACAATTTATGATTATGGGGTTATAGAGTGCGTTGTACCAATTTATGTCTCCACTAAAATGATGAGTTCACATGTAATTTCAGAGCAAAGAGATCAATCTTCTCGCGAAGTTTTATGTCCGTGGGCCAAAACATATCAAGGCTCATGGACCAATTAAGTCTTCCAGATCTATTTTTCTCCTATATTTATATGTTCTTTCTCTAATAATTCTACCTAGCTAGGTAGTTTTCGGTAGTGTTTATCATTTTAAGAACTTAAATTAAGCATTAACAAAAGTAAAACAACTTCAACACGAGCTGTGAACCAAGAAGTTTAGAATCCAAAAACACTGAAAAGGAGTTGTGATGTAATATTTTTTACTCAATTAAATTATAGAATCTCAGTTTGCAATGATCAACACACTAAGAATACACATGATTGTTGAATCTAAACTAATTACAAGGATTTGGGTTTCTAAATAATTCTAATTATAATGCAATAACAAAGTAAACAATCTAAAACAAACTCAAACCAAGGCAAAAGAAAACAAATTGCAAAAAGACTAACAAAATGCAACACAATCAAACCAAGATTAAGCAAATCGCTCAACAATAACTAAAACACGAATCTCTGGGTTTAAGTAATTGATTAGGAGTGTTAAAGAGATGGATTATGGAGCTTTATACAACCTCTAAAAGCAATGATCCTTAGGCTATTGAGGACTATTATGTTATTTCTATATTGTGTAGATGACCTTGTGCAATATATGTAAAGTACTTAGCGTTTATTCTTGTATATGTATATAAGGGCTGTGCCTATGAATGAATAAAGCAAGAAACCGTTTATACACATTTAGTTTCTTCTCATGGTATCAGAGCAAAACCTAATCTCTTAGGTCATACGATCCTCGTTTTTTTACTCTGTTTTTCCCTACTCTGTTTTGTTCTCTTGTTCTTCTCCTTTGTTTGACCTTAGTATTATCGATCTATTCTTATCGATATACTTTCTAGTTTAACATCACGATGAGTGGAGAAGATGAATCTTCTGTTACTAAAGCACGACACACACGGTCTGAGCCGACACGACGATGGATAGATCCGTATGATCTCTCTTCCGGATATAATTCAGGCTCAGTCATATCTCAACCTCAGTTGCGCGGTCCAAACTATGACGAGTGGGCATTGAACATACGACTTGCTTTGCGGACAAGAAAGAATTTTGGTTTTGCGGATGGTTCAATCCCGAAACCGGCTGATGATTCTGATGATATTGAAGATTGGTGGGCAAATAATGCTATGGTGGTCTCCTGGATCAAATTAATGGTAGCTCCGGATCTGTGTAGTTCTCTCTCGCATCATGAAGTGGCTCATGACTTATGGATGCATATACAAAAGCGTTTCTCGGTGAAGAATGGACAACGGGTTCAACGACTTAAGACGGAACTTGCATATTGTCTCCAAAAGGGAACAACAGTCGAAGCTTACTATGGGAAACTTAGAAAGCTTTGGACAAGTCTTGCTGATTTCCAGAGAGCAAAGACGGTGGAAGAAATTGCCAAAGAACGGGAAGAAGACAAGCTTCATCAATTCTTAATGGGACTTGATGAAAATAATTTTGGCGTGGTGAAGTCATCGTTGCTCTCCCGAGATCCTTTGCCATCCTTGGATGAGGCGTATCAAGTAGTTACTCAAGATGAGGAGTTGAAGAAGGCGAGTCGATGTATGGAAGAACGTAATGATGACGTTAGTTTTGTTGTCCAAACATCATCTCGTCCTTGACCTCAAACTGTTCTGCGTGATCCGTCTGCTGTGTGTACGAGTTGTGGTCGGTCTGGTCATCTTGCTGACAATTGTTTTCGCAAGATTGGCTACCCATGGTGGTGGGGAGATAGGCCTCGTTCGAAGGTTCCTGCTACTCAGCCGTCGATTCCTTCTGGTGGGACGAATGGTGATCGTCGTGGTGGTTCTTTTGGTTCCGCGACCTCCAAACGGGTAGATGCGGCTCATGCTAACCAAGTTGTGTCCACACCACCGGTTTTTCATGCTAACTCCGCCATTACTGAAGCTGACCGGGTGGGTGTTAGTGGGTTGACCGATGCTGAATGAGCGGAATTCTGGCAAGTGTGATCATCTCTCAGGTAAGATTTTTATCGAATCTTGGGTTATTGATACAGGTGCTTCGAATCATATGACCGGCAACATTTATTTCCTTGTTGATATTTGCGATATGGCTCTGGTTTTTATTAAACTTCCTGATGGACGTTTTACTACGGCAAATAAACATGGAAAAGTTTCTCTTGGATCACATCTTCAGCTGTCTAGTGTGTTTTTTGTTGATGGGTTGCAGTGTCATCTTATCTCTGTTTCTCAGTTAACTAGAGATAGGGGTTGCATTTTCCAAATATCTGACAAACTTTGTGTTGTCCAGGACCGCATCACACGGATTGTGATTGGAGCCGGTGAGCAGTTGTATGGTCTTTATTTTTTCCGAGGTGTGGAGGTTGCGGCTATGACACAAACCTTGGACTTTCAGCCTTTGGATGTGTGGCATCGTCGCTTAGGACATCCTTCTTCTACAGCTATGGAAATGATGAAGTTTTCTGATAATACTAGTAGGAATGTTTTTGATTTCAAGTCTTGTGACGTTTGTATTCGTGCTAAACAAACACGAGACCTGTTTCCTTTGAGTATTAATAAAACTACGATGGTTTTTGATTTGGTTCATTGCGATTTATGGGGTCCATATCGGACTACAGCGATTTGTGGGTCTCGGTTCTTTCTCACTATAGTTGATGATTTCTCACGAGCTGTGTGGATATATTTGTTACCCTCAAAAGCTCCTACTGCATCTACACTTCGTGGTTTCATTTCTCTCATTGAACGTCAATTTGATAAGAAGATTAAGAAAATTCGAAGTGATAATGGGGCTGAATTTTTGAGTCTTGGTGGTTTCTTTCGGGAACAAGGAATCATTCATGAGACTTCTTGCGTTGGGACACCCCAACAGAATGGACGCGTGGAGCGCAAGCATCGACATATACTCAATGTTGCGCGCGCTTTACATTTTCAAGCTAATCTCCCTGTGGAGTTTTGGAGTTTTTGTGCTCTTACTGCGGGATATTTGATAAACCGCACACCTACTGCGGTCCTTAATGGAAAGACTCCATTTGAAATCTTATATGATCGACCACCACTGATGGATCATTTACGAGTTTTTGGATGTCTATGCTATGTTCACAATCAGCATCGGGATGGTGACAAGTTTGTTTCTCGGAGCAATAGATCGATATTTCTTGGTTATCCTTTCGGGAAAAAGGGTTGGAAGGTTTATAATCTCGAAAGTGGTGTGATCTCTGTTTCACGTGATGTGATTTTTATGGAATCAGAATTTTCGTTTTGTGTTGACACTTCCTCTACATCACCGCTTCTGCCTTCACCCATTCCATCTTCTCCGCAGTCTCCAGATGAAGATTGTTTTGCTGATTTTCCCCCGTCATTACCGAACATTGGATCCTCCTCTGTTTCTTCTCCGGCTGTTGTTGGTTCTGACCCGATAGAGGACTCGCCTGTCCTCACTCCGTCTTCTCCTGTTCCCACTGAGCCTGCTCTCGAACTATCACCGGTTCCTGCTGTTTCTCCATCCTCTCCACATACTGATTCTCCGTCTTCTCGCTCCTCTGTTTTACCATCTTCTTCCCTACCTTCACCGGTTGTCGAGACTGTGGAGCCGGACCCATCTGCGGAAGAAGAAATACCTATGGGGCGAGACTGTCGACAAAAATGTGCTCCTACTAAACTTCGAGATTATGTGATCAACACAGTTACAGCTGATTCCGATGGTGATTTTACTGATTCTAGTTGGTATCCAATTGATTCATATGTTGATTGCTCTCAGTTTTCGGAGTCTCACCGAGCATTTCTCGCGGCTATTACAGCTGGTGTAATTCCAAAGACATATACAGAAGCTTTTTTTGATGAGAATTTGAGAAATGCAGCCCGGGTGGAGATTGATGCGTTAGAAGAGAGTGGTACTTGGACTGTTGAGGACTTACCTCCCGGGAAGAAAGCTTTAGGCTGTAAATGGGTGTTTACATTGAAATATAGGACAGATGGGTCACTTGAACGCTATAAGGCACGTTTGGTTGTTCTTGGCAATAATCAAACAGAGGGTTTGGACTACAAGGATACGTTTGCTCCTGTGTGCAAAATGACCATGGTACGTTCATCTCTGGAGGTCGCTGTCTCTCGAGATTGGGAGGTCCATCAGATGGACGTTCATAATGCTTTCTTACATGGGGATTTAGATGAGGAAGTTTATATTCGGTTTCCTCCGGGTTTCCGTAATGATGATAAAACCAAGGTATGTTGTTTACGTAAATCTCTTTATGGTCTGCGTCAGGCTCCTAGGTGTTGGTTTGCTAAGCTTTCCAGTGCTTTGAAAGAATATGGTTTCAAACAGTGTGTCAAGGATTACTCTTTGTTTACCTTTGCTGATGCGGACATACGTTTACACGTTCTTGTGTATGTTGATGATCTTATTGTTACTGGTAGTTCACGGCAGATCATTGAGGAGTTCAAGCGTTATTTGAGTTCTTGTTTTCGGATGAAGGATCTTGGTATCTCTTAACTATTTCTTAGGTATTGAGGTCGCTCGTAACTCTACAGGTATGTATTTGTGCCAACGGAATTATACACTTGACATAATTTCCGATACTGGTCTTCTTGGTGCAAAACCTGTCTCTCATCCTCTTGAACAAGATCAAGACTTGGACTCGGCTACTGGTTCGTGTCTTCCCGATCCGTTTCCTTATCGCCGTTTGGTCGGACGTCTCATTTATCTCAGTGTCACTCGTCCGGACCTTTCTTATGCGATTCATCTTCTTTCTCAGTTTATGCATGCTCCTAAAGAGGCACATTGGGAGGCTGCTTTGCGAGTGGTTCGCTATCTTAAGAACAATCCTGGTCAAGGAATACTTTTGCGGGCTGGGACTGATTTACATATTGTCGCTTGGTGTGATTCAGATTATGCTGGTTGTGCTCTTTTACGTCGCTCGCTCACGGCTTGGATTATTCAGCTAGGTGGTTCACCTGTTTCTTGGCGAACACGAAAACAAGAGGTCGTCTCCTGCTCCTCAGCTGAAGCTGAATATCGGGCGATGTCTGAAACGGTTTGTGAACTTCTTTGGTTGCGTGAGTTACTGACTGCGCTTGGTGTTGATTGTGCCTATCCGATACTGTTGCATTGTGATAATCAGTCTGCCATTTATATTAGTCAGAATCCAGTTTTCCATGAACGAACAAAGCATATTGAGGTTGATTGTCACTTCATCCGTGACGAGATTGTTCGTGGCGTGATTGCTCCGCAGTATGTTTCGACTCGTGAACAACTGGCCGATATACTTACCAAGGCTCTCGGTCGCAAAGAGTTTGATGTTTTTACTGGCAAGTTGGGTATTTGTGATCTTCATACTCCAACTTGAGGGGGGGGGGGGGTATTGAGGACTATTATGTTATTTCTATATTGTGTAGATGACCTTGTGCAATATATGTAAAGTACTTAGGGTTTATTCTTGTATATGTATATAAGGGTTGTGCCTATGAATGAATAAAGCAAGAAACCGTTTATACACATTTAGTTTCTTCTCATAGGCCATAGAACACTAAGTAAGACTAACACATTTCCATCACATTAATCCCTTTACTAATCAATCAATCATCAACTTCTTTCAAAGGAAATTAAATGATCAATAAGCATTACAATCAGTTCTATCTAGCCACTAAGCACCCTAGTCAACAATTTCCAAAGGTAAGGAATTCAAAGCCCTTAAAATTTTTGGTTCAGTAATTTCATCAAACACCTTCTGGGAATGGAATTCCTAAAGTCTAGAATCAACATGATCAAGGTTGATCTAGCTTTATGAGCAACCAATAATCAAGGATCTAAAGAAATACAGCCATAAACTTCATAACCTAAATCCTAAATCATTCTAATCTACCAAAACCCAGACTCTAAAGGACTACTCATCTACTCACTCATGGTAATGATCACACAAAGGTAGATGTTTGATCTTTGTGAAATCATAATTAGAGATTGTAGAATAGAAGATATAAAAGATATTTCACTATTAATAACTTGAAAATAAACAAAGGATCCAACAAACTTAGAATAAACAAGCTTAATAACCCTAAAAAATGCTAAACAAAAGATGGTTTCTCCTAATGAGTACTTATTGTATTTATCAAAAATCAGGAAACTAAACCGGAATAAACTAGACTGAAATAAGACAAATTAAAGAAAACCAGAACAAACCGGATTGGGTTTCAAAAATAACGCGGGATCGACCGCATGATCGACCAACTGGTCGATCAAATTCCCAGCATGAGTTGGTCGATCGTCTCGTCGGTTGTTCAAGTCTGGGAGTATGGTTAAGTTTGGTACTGATTCGATCGACCGGTTGGTTGACCGATCAAGTCTGAGAGTCTGGTTAAGTCTGGCTCGAGTTGATCGACCAAGTGGTCGATCTTCTATCCTGTGGCTCCAGTCTTCGCTCTGGCTGTATATATGTTCACTAAAACAGGGATAACTCTTTACACGCACATCCGATTGGTCTGAAATCACGTCCTTTGCAAAGCTACTCAATTTCCAATAATGTTGATGAAGAACTCCAAAGCTAAATTCCAAGGAAAGGTCTTACAACGAGTCGATATTTGAGAGACTGCAGATTGCAAGAAAACTCACTTGGACGCTAAATGCAACAAAACACAATGAAAATACTAATGAAACACAATATAATGGAACATAACAACCATGAAAAAATAGTAAATATAGAGTATATCAACTCCCCCAGACTTGCCTTTTGCTTGTCCTCAAGCAAACAACCAAAAGGAAGGCCAAGAGAAGAGGTTTGAAGGTGGAAACTCATAGCAACAAAATGCAAAGTAAAGGATATCAAAGTCCTCAAAGATAGTTCAATGGTGCTTAAATCAATCAAAAGAGTTACATATATTTTTCTATGCTCATCGCAATGCATCAATTTATTTCAACTCTCATCTATTTGTCACGACTTGCAATCCCATTAAACATCTCTTTCACATTCATAAAGTGTTTGGTGTGATCTTGTAAATAGAACATGAATCAAGCTCAATTGGTTTAAGGGTAAGGCTTTTAAAGGTGGGTTGTCAATGGTGTTTTTAGGTAGTCAATTCTCAAACAAGAAGGAACACTAGACAGTTGTGAAACCAATCTAAGACTGAAACAATTTGGGCATACAAAGCTTAGCTCTTGACGTTCTACCTACCCTTTTCTCATCCTTCTTTTCTTTCTTTTAAACCCAAAAACTCAAACTTTGATCTTTTAACCCCCCTTTTCACTTATGGTCTTATTATTTTGTATACCTGTAAGGCTCTTCTTTACTTTAAACACTAGCTCTATCTCTCTTAAACTTTCTTTGTTACACTCCCATTTTTACTTGACTTTGCTTTTACTATTCTTTTTTTCCTTCTTTGAAGTTTTTCTACAAGAATATAACAAGACTTTGTATCTTTTGTTTTTTACTTAGAGACTTAGAGCTTTCAACCAAACTTAACCTTAGAGACCTTTCTTTTCTTTTCTTTTCTTTTGACCAAGTAAACCTTTATTTCCCTTCTTATTCTCTCTTGTTACCAAACCTTATCCCATATCAACATTCTAACCACCTATTTCATCCAAAATCAGTCATATTAGCTAGTTCCAATAATTCCAAAACTAGCTAAAACAAGAGCCAGTTCTTTGTCGTTCTCAATACTCTCAAGATTCCACAACCTATAGCATTATCAACAAAGAGACATCACTCAACAAATCAATACAAGGCTTGATTGATAAGGTTGGAGTTCAAAGGTAGGACAATAGATTGGGTTAATCGTATATAGTGGCAAAAAGGAGAGTGTTAACCCAATTCAAAGTTCCATAAGCTAGTATTCATATTCCATAAGCGATATATTTAAAAGTCCAATAATATAGAGATGTAACAATGTTCAAGCAAGTTTTACACAAGAATGAAATGCTTTCAAATGACACAATGCTTTAAACATAGATTCTTCATTTTTTCCAAAGACTGATCAAGCAGCAATGAACTATAAATGAGGGTTGTGGGTCCAATCCTAAGATTTTGCTTCTAAAAAGGCAATTTTATCATCATCCCCAATGAATACTATATGCTTCTAAACTCAATCCTAAAAAAAAAATGAATTTGCAAAACTACATGCATTTTTTTGCTTTTCAATTTTTTTTTGATTTTCTCAAAACATAACTATTAACAATGCATCACTCAAAACATGAAAATCAAAAGAAGATGCAATGTTATATGGTTAGTCTCTCCCCCAAACTTAATTCACACCGTCTCAGTGTGAGAAAAATCCAAGAAAAATACTAACAAAAATAAAGAAAACAAGACTCAAATGGTATATAAAAGGGAAGGTGAAACCTTAGGGTGTGGAGTAAGAGGAGGAGCTTTAATGCTCCTAGGAGATCCATTTGAATTGGTGGAAAGAGCGTTGAAGTTATGACTTGTGCTTGTTTCACCGAGAATGATTATGGTGATGACCTGGGACAGGAGCTCTTGAAGTTTTTCTTGGTCATGATGAATCTTGGGAGAAAACTTAGCCTTAACACTTGCAAAGGGTGTAGAATATCCCCTATGCTTTACCTTGTATTCAATCTCTCCATTTGAGTCTTTGGAGATACAAAATCATGATGATGGAGGAGGGAACAAGGGCGGGAGGGTGAGGTTCTTTCTTCTTCCTCTTGTTTGTTGCAACGCTTGATGTGTTTTTCTTTCAACCCTCTTTGCTACGATATCATTTCCCTTTATGCCTTCCTCGGTTGTCTTATCTTAAGTAACCACCAAGCTCTCAACACTTAGAAGTTCCATAACCACTTCATTTGTTAAGATTTCATGAAACTACTTGGAATTGATCTTGGGTAGGCCTGGGAAAAATACCCAGATCCGAAGATCCGATCCGAACCCGATCTGAATCCGTATCCGAAATTGTAAAATACTCGAACGGGTTTTGAATCTCTAAATCTGAAAACCCGAACCCGAACCCGATCCAAACCAAAATCCGAACGGGTATCCAAGATTCAAACCCGAACCCAAGATTCTTGGGCTTGATCAGCCAATGGATGCTTGGAAGAAGATGACGAGTGGCTATAGACATGCTCATTCAAGTGCTCAATCTTGGCATGTAGATCACCATAGACGTCATAAACCTTGGTTTGCATAGCCTTCATTTCTATAGCAAGCTCAATAACTCTTTTTCCTTGCCCCTCGAGAAGTTGTCTAAGAAGGGTGTTAGTTTCATCTCCTTGAGGTGGAGGATTGCTGAGCTCATCACTCTCCCTTGAAGAACGCCCGTAACTTTCACTGAACCTACCATCACTTTGAGCTAGATTCTCAACAAGTAACTCTCCTTGTTCCACTGTAAGGTTTGCAAAACTCCCTTTGTTAGCCATGTCCAATGAAAATTTTAGCTCCTTATTCACTCCCCAATACAAAATACTAAGGATAGCTTATTTGGTGAATCCATGATGAGGGCAATCTCGAGTGTAACCCTTTAGTCGTTCCCATGCTTCATGAGAACTTTCATAGATTCCTTTTTTAAACCCCATTATCTCATTTCTCATTTGAACCCTTTTTAGTTTGGAGTAGAACTTGAGAAGGAAAATCCTCTTACAAGCATCCCAAGAATTTACCAAACATGATGGTATAGCTTTCTCCCACCAGCTTGCTGATAGTAGGATTTTCACCCAGGGTATCAATTCCCTATGGAGTTGTAGTACAAAGGGTTACCAATCCAAATGGTTGTATGCTAGCAGATAGAATGCAATCAGAACTATGTAAGTCAAGCCAAGCAATAAAAGAGGTTTTGTCTAACAACCTAATAAGAACATAAATAAAAGGAATAAAACAAAGAACCACTCAACCGAGGTACACGATGCAAGCAGTCGAGTACCAGATCGAGTAGGTGATCGGGTGACAAGAAAATAAGAACAGAATGATGAACCACTCGAAGGCCCACATGATAAAGTGATCGAGTACTAGATCGGGTGAGGGATCGAGTTAATGCAAAAACTGTAAACAATCAAAATACGAAAGCTTCTAAGGATGGGGTAATCAGTTCATAAGTATTCCTAATCAACCTAGAATGTTTTACATGCCTGAAGCAATTTATTCCCTAGACAATAAATCTCTAATCCTTGCTAATCCACTCTTATGGTAGAAACAATCAACCTCAATCACTCCCTTACCCAACTCTCGTTGGAGAAACATGACCAAGCAGGCATCAATATCCGATTCACTATTGTCAATAAATCCCTTACTCAACTAATCTCTTAGGCTAAGTGAATAAATCTCTGGCATTAGTTAATTCAAGCATTACATCGAACATCTCTCGGTGCAGAAACACTTAGGATCTAATCTCAACCTCTCGGTTTGAAACCAGCAATAAGAACACTAATCCAGAAGAGAAGTTTTATAAAACAATCAAACTAAAACATGCGAACCGATCAGGAATACCTATTAGCCTATCCCATCCCTAGAAACTTTGGTTCACTACTCAGATCTCATCATAATCGACATAAAAGCATAAAAGCATAAACGGATAAGAATTGCATAGAATAAAAGTAAATGATGTATTGAAAAGAAAAATAGAATATTAGAAATCCTAACAAAGCTTGAAAAAGAGTAAAATCAGTTCTTTGTCTCTCTGTATAGCTCTCGCTCTCTCGACCAGTTGGTCGATCGTCTGGTCGGTTGTTCAAGTCTGGGAGTCTGGTTAATTCTTGTACTAATACGATTGACCGGTTGGTCGATCGCTTGGTCGATCGGTCAAGTCTAGGAGTCTGGTTAAGTCTGGCTCGAGTTGATCAACCATCTGATCGACCAAGTGGTCGATCGTTCTGTCTTGTGCCTACAGTCTTCGCTCTGGCTGTATATATGTCCACTAAAACAGGTATAACTCTTTACATGCATATCCGATTGGTCTGAACTCTGAACTCCGAAGAACTCTGAACTCTGAAGAACTCTTCAAACAAGTCGATATTTGGGATTGCAGACTGGTTCTGAATCATCAATCATCTTCTTTGCATCCAAATGTGTGTTGTCAATTATATTAATCTGAAATAGTTCAAAAGACACACAAAACACACCAAAACATAGACAAAGACACTATAGGACCTCTAAAATGCATAAAGACTCACTTGGACACTAAATGCAACAAAACACAATGAAACACAATATAATGGAAAATAACAACCATGAAAAAACAGTAAAGAGTATATCAAGTTGTAACTATCATCAGTGTTTGTCCTGAAATGGAATTGTATTGAATGTAACTACTAACAACTGTATCATTGTTTGTCCTGAAATGGAATTGTAATGAGTGGCTCCACCAGTATTTTTTGATTAATATATTAGCAAGGAAGATGAGAACCCATTTCATGGAAAGAGTGATCAATATTAATGTTACAACGTCAAAATTGATGAGTTCACATGAAATTTCATAGTAAGGAGAACAATCTGCTCACGAAGCTTTATCTCTGTTAGCGAAAGACTCACCACAGACAGTTCTACCTGCAAGACAAAATTACAAACTGGCTTGATCATACAAAATTTTGTGTTAAACTAATTCCATGAGATTTCAGTATTATATCAATGGTAAAATAAATATGTGAGATGTTTTCCAAGAGAAATTATATTTAACTTAAAATATTCAAATTGCTACTATAATTTACATATATAAAAAAATTATCTACCATGCAATTCATAAATTTAATTTTAAAATAAAATGTAAGATGAGTTTTAATATATTTTATCAAAATTTATTTAATTTATTTTTATAAATACTTTTAAATAGTTATCATTCATCATGATAGTTTATTATTTTTCTTCATTCTCACTATACGTAATTTCCGTTTTTAATTTAATTTCTTTTCATTAGTTTCATTCATCTTTTATCTTTATGCTTAGAAATTCTTCTCGTGTCACCAAGCTAAACCTTCATATATTGCAATATATATATATGAGCAAATGCTCATTATAAATTATCAAAAGAAAGAAAACCCACTAAAAGAGTCATAGAAATATAAGCAATTGGGTGGCAAATATTGAATAATTGTATTCATGTAAGAGAGAATCATATATATATATATATATATATATATATATATATATATATATATATATATAATATAGCATATATTATTTAAATATAGTATAATATATTATTTATATATTTATATTTATTTATTTTAATGGAAAGAAACTTCAAATTGTTCTATTTAAACTTGGAAACTAGCTTTGCGATTAACTACATCTGCCAAGAAAAATCAAGTTCGTCATTTTTTCTTCTTCTTCTTCTTTTTTTTTTTTTTTTTGTAATTTCTCATCGATCAACTTGTATGGCTTTTACTTAGAGTTTACATGCTCTCTACGCTTTCTCTAGATTTAAAAAGAAATATGAGTATAAGATCCGTTCAATACTTTTCATGTGGTTATAGCCTTTTTCCCCCGTAAATAGTAACGATATATATGTCTTTTCAACGTTGTCACTTTGATCTATGAGTTAATAATTAACATTTTACATGATATAATGAAGGGTTGAAGGAACTTTTAACCAAATGGCCAATGATCAGAAGAATGGTGAGTTTTTTCCAGCGAAGGAAGAGCATAAGAAAGCTGATAAGAAAGAATATGTGGTATCACAGCCACATCCGATCGAAAACATTGTTTTAGTTGGGCGTACGGGGAACGGAAAAAGCGCCACCGGGAACACTATCGTCGGATCAAATGTGTTCAAATCGAAATCAAAAGCATCAGGTGTTACAACGGAATGCCACGCAGTTAGAACCGTGACACCAGAAGGTCCTATACTCAATGTGATTGACACTCCTGGTATGTTGTGTCATTACAAATTTTATATGGCGGTGATTGTATATCTATATATACATTTTTAAGTACATTTTGTATTCTACCTTTTGTTTTGTAAGATATTGCATAATTAATCTTTTGACAATTTGAATAAATAAGAAAACGTTTGAGGTAAGTTTTATAAATAAGTAATACCAAAATCGGAAATAATATATGTTTTCCTAAAATATCTTAACAAAATCAATTTATGTTTTCATTTTTAATAAAAGTTTTAAATGTTTTAGTGAAAAAAATATTACTATGTTCCTTCTGTTGTTAAACGATTTTAATGTTCTAGCAAAAATAAACAAATAATATTACACTATACAAACAACCTAAAACTGACTAAACCGAATTTATCTTTTATATTGAAACAACCGACCCTTTTTTTTTTTTTAATAATAAATAATAAATATAATATATTAAAATAAACTACAGCTAGTGGTCCCATACCCACTAGCCATCTAACCACAACACATTCAACAGCGGAATAACATAATCAATATCCAATAATAAACCAATAATAAACCAATATAAACCAATAATAAACCAATAATAAACCAATAATAAACCAATATTATAGCAAGGCAATATCTCAATACCAAACAACAAGAAACATGAAACCAACAACCTAGCAATGTTTCTAATGACTCAACTCTAGCACCCTAGCAAAAGCCAGACAACATCCAATCGAGTCCCTAGAACATCCTCCTCTTCATTGCCTTTGATTCCACGATCACACTTTGCCTTTACCTGCACCACAAACACAAATTGAGATGCATGAGTATTTGATAAACACTCAGTGAGGCAATCCTCCCATCTACTGGGCTATACACACAAGCAATAAGATCTCTACATGCCACAAACAACAATCAATAAAACAAACCAGGCAATATACATAGCATGCAACATCCATCGTAACTGAACAAGGGGTGTCGACCGACACCAGATGGTGTCGATCGACACTGACTATCTGGTGTCGACCGACACCAAAATGGTGTCGACCGACACCCTGCCCGACACTCCCGAAAACCCTAGTTTGCGTCGACCGACACCTCCACATGGCATCGTTCGACACTCGCCAAAGTCCCGAGCCGTCCTCGCGTTGGTGTCGACCGACACCCCAACTGGTGTCGACCGACACCAATGCCGAGCAGCGATTTCCCTCGATCAGAAACTCCGAATCTCACCTCCAAGCTTCTCCAATCCGCTCCTTGCACTCCCAGAAGCCAAACCCAGCCCAGACAGCAACGAAATATCATAGAGAACTCAAAGAAACAACCACATAAGCACCAAATCACATAGAATCTAGAGATCTTAGCTTAGATAAGCCATGGTCATGCACTCACCTCTTTGCAGGAAGTTTCTGACCAATAAGGACGAATCCCTCACTCCTAGCAAGCTTCTAGCACCTTCCCAGCCTCCAATCTCTCAAGAACAGCCAAGAAATCTCCCAATCTCACTCACAATCTCAAGAACACTTGTTTTCTCTCTTTTTCCTCTTTTTCAAACAAAAAAACGGCGACCACAACCTCTCGAACACGACCTAGGTCGTTTCCTTCCTTTAAAGACCCGGTTCAATGGTTTCCTTAAACCAAACCGAACCAAATCGATTAAAAACTCATTCTGATCGAACCGAAAAATAAGTGGTGTCGACCGACACCCCCTTGGTGTCGATCGACACCTATCCCCAAAAACCAATTTTTGGTTTGCGGATGTTACAATTCTCCCCCACCAATCTAGATTCGTCCTCGAATCTCGAACAACCATAAGTCAAGGACTCCCGTGCAACCGTCTCCACGGCCTGCACTCCTCCGACCGATCTACAGAAGGTCACCTCTAGGCGATAGACTCACGCTCCAGGCGTCATTTGCTCTTGACTTTTTGGACTTTCCTTTACTCATAGGCCTACACCTTGAGTTTTTTTATTGGCTCCTCATCAGACCTAAGTCTGCATGCCAAATGATATAAGGAAAAATCCAAACTCGTCTCTCGGGTTGCCACCCTACAGCGCGCCCCCGGATCGTCATCCGGAGTCGATATACCAACCATACTCCCGAGCCACAAAGTCTCTGAAAATGGCAGTACTAGGAGAACCTAAGTCCCCCAAGAGTCGCGAGCAAACAATTCTGAACACGTCTGAGTCCTATCCCTATCCAGGTTTCCTTCCCGTGGCTCGCGTAAAACATCTCAATGTCTTACCAACCACATATCCCCACACCGGGATACCCCATGACCGCACAAGGATCATATATACGCCACAAGGGCCGCCACAAAGGCCAACAAAAATGTCCTCACGAGGACCGCCACCAAGGCCAAACAAAATGTCCTAAAAAGGACCGTCACAAAGACCGTCTGTCCCGAAAGACCGTCACAAAGACCGTCTGTCCCGAAGGACCATCACAAAGACCATCTGTCCCGAAGGACCATCACAAAGACCATCTGTCCCGAAGGACCGTCACAAAGACCATCTGTCCCGAAGGCATTCACCAGCCCCAAATCCTTCTCCTGAGCCAACCGCACTCTATTCAGAAGATCTGCTCTATCTACTGCTTCCAAACCCAACGGTTCCTGTGAAACAGCACATAAGCTCAACGCACTGATCTCCCCTACCAGAGACTCCATCTCCTGCTCCTGAGCCGAAGCTACCCTCTTCCGACTCAGAGCATCTGCAACAGTGTTAGCCTTTCCAGGATGATAGGCTATCTCCAAATCATAATCTGCCACAAGCTCCATCCACCGCCTCTGTCTCAAATTCAGCTCAGGCTGAGTGAATATATACTTCAGGCTCTTATGATCTGTAAACACCTGTACCTTTGCACCGTAAAGATAAGACCTCCAAATCTTCAGGGCAAAAACTACAGCACCCATCTCCAAATCATGGGTAGGATAGTTGCCTTCATGCACCCGCAACTGCCGCGAAGCATAGGCAATCACCTTCCCATGTTGCATCAGAACACAACCCAACCCAACTCTAGATGCATCAGTATAAACCACATAGGGTTCTCCCTGCTCAGGCAAAGCCAACACTGGCGCAGTAGTCAACATCTCCTTCAGGCTTGCAAAGCCTTCCTCACACTCTTCTGACCAGACAAAAGGAACATCCTTCCCTGTCAACTTAGTCATAGGACGTGCTCTGCTTGCAAACCCCTGCACAAATCTCCTGTAGTACCCTGCCAATCCAAGGAAACTCCTGATCTCTGTGGCATTCTGCGGTCTAGGCCAATCTCTGATAGCCTGAATCTTCTCTGGATCTACAGAAACCCCCTCTGCAGAAACAATGTGACCCAGAAAGCCCATCTCACGCTGCCAAAAACTACACTTGCTCAACTTGGCAAACAACTTCTGCTCCCGCAGCTTCTCCATAACTGCCCTCAAATGCACTGCATGTTCCTCAGGACTCTTAGAATAGACCAGGATATCGTCGATGAAAATGATGACAGATACATCCAGAAACTCCTGAAACACACTGTTCATCAATCTCATAAACGCTGCTGGCGCGTTAGTCAATCCGAAGGGCATCACCACAAACTCATAGTGCCCATATCTCGTCCTGAAAGCAGTCTTCCTCACATATGCCTCATCTATCGGTATCTGATGATAACCCGACGCCAGATCTACCTTGGAGAACCAAGTAGCACCCCTCAACTGATCCAACAACTCATCGATCCTAGGAAGAGGATACTTGTTCTTCACAGTGACCCGGTTCAAACCCCGATAATCAATACACAACCTGAAACTCCCATCCTTCTTCTTCACAAACAACACCGGCGCTCCCCACGGTGATACACTAGGACGGATGAATCCCTTACTCAACAAATCTTCTAGCTGCTTCTTCAGCTCTGCCAACTCTGCTGGAGCCATTCTGTAAGGAGCCTTGGATAACGGTGTCGTCCCCGGTTCCAGTTCAATGGTAAAGGGATCCGACCGAGATGGTGGTAATCCCTGCAAAGACTGAAACACATCCTCAAACTCTTCCACTACTGGAATACCGCTAACCGTAGACTTCCTCACTGACTCTAGCATAGATATAGTAACCAGATAGGCCTCACGGCCCTTCTCGATCATCTTCCCAGCCTGAATGGCTGAGATCACGAGACTCCCCGAAGTCGGTCTAATACCCTGAAAGACCAACTTCCCTCCTGAACGCTCAAACTCCACTCTACCCCGATGGCAATCCAAATGCACCCTATGCCAATGCAACCAATCCATCCCGAGAATAACATCATACAGCTCCACTGGACAGATAAGCAAATCTGCTGGCCACGACTCTCCTGCGATCTGAATATCAATTCCTCTAGCTCGTCCAATCACTCTCAGGAACTCGCCTCCCGCAACCCTGACAACTCCTACACGCTCTCCAGGATCCCCGCTGATCCCCGCACACTCTGCACACTCTGGAGTAATGAAGCTATGCGAAGCTCCAGAATCAAACATAACATGGGACTTAAACCCGCCCACCAACAAGGTCCCTGTGATCACCCCGGCACTGGTTCCACCAGTCTCAGCTGTCGTGTAAACCCGAGGCCCCTGCTCAATCCATGCCACCTGCTGACCACCAGGCTGCACCTGCTGCAACGCTGCCACGGCTGCCGGCTGCAACTTGGGACAAAAAGGCCTGATGTGCCCTGTCTCCCTACAGTGATAACATACCCGAGGTCCTGTCGACGGAACACTCCTCTTGGGACAACTAGCAACCCTGTGATCTCTGCTCCCACAACCGAAGCAACTTGCACCACTCGGCTTCTGCGTAGCCTCCCACTTCCTCTTGGTTCCCTGAGCATGCCTACCGCCCCTGCTAGAACCACCCTGCTGCTGAGCCTTACTAGGCTGAACTGCTGGGGTAACCGACACTGACTGTGCCCGGATATCCTCCTCAATCTCTGCTGCAGTCTCAACCAGCTCTGCATGCGTAGCATAGTACCTCCCTCTACAATGAACTCTCAAATCATCCCGTAGAGCTCTCATGAACCTCCTGACCTGAGCCTCCTCAGACTCCATGGCCCGACCCCCATAACATAGAAGTCGACTGAACTCCAAGTCCAGCTCCCGCACTGACCGCGTCCCCTGAGATATCTGAAGGAACTGCACCTCCAACCGGTCCAATGCCTCCCTAGGAAAATACTTGCGGTTGAACTCCAAGACGAAGTCAGCCCAAGTCATCTCCCTCTGCACCCTCCTAGCAACCACGGATCTCCACCACAACTCAGCATCACCACCCAGAAAGTAGACCCCTATGTCCACCCAAAACTCCACAGGACATCTCAGAGTGTGGAAGTTACGTTCCACACTCGTCCTCCAAGCATCCGCAGCTGTAGGATCTGTACCACCCAAAAACCTCTCAGTGAACAGACCCTTCATCTCCTTGAGCATAGCCAAATAACGTCCATGCTCTCCCACATCCGCAACCACTGGCTGCCGCTCCTCCGCCACCACTGGTGGCACTACCTGAGCCCGAGCCGGTACCACAGGTGGTAACCGCTCTAACACCTGTGCTAGCAAAGCCGCAATGTCAACACCAGGGACTCCACCCGCTGGGACCCCCACACCCGGGACCCCTCCTGCCACACTCACGGAATCCCCCGGAACATCCTGCGACTCGCCAACACCCTCAGCTGTCACACTCTGGTCCTCGGTCTCACTAACCACTGGGGCTCTACCCCTACCACGACCACGTCCGCGACCACGTCCGCGTCCACGACCTCGACCAGTCACAGCATCCTCTCTAACCATCTGCACTACCATGAACAGAAGGCTAAGCAAACAATTTCTATTATAACACAGAAACATAAACTCACCGTGGAATCACACACTCGGCTCGAAGAGGATGTTGTAGGACTTCATGCCACACACAATTGACTAACTCACATAATCAATCAAGACATGCAATCCCAAACATCTACAACAGAAACCTAGTGAACCCAAACCTAGAACCGTAAGGGCTCTGATACCAAAATGAAACAACCGACCCTTTTTTTTTTTTTTTAATAATAAATAATAAATATAATATATTAAAATAAACTACAGCTAGTGGTCCCATACCCACTAGCCATCTAACCACAACACATTCAACAGCGGAATAACATAATCAATATCCAATAATAAACCAATAATAAACCAATATAAACCAATAATAAACCAATAATAAACCAATAATAAACCAATATTATAGCAAGGCAATATCTCAATACCAAACAACAAGAAACATGAAACCAACAACCTAGCAATGTTTCTAATGACTCAACTCTAGCACCCTAGCAAAAGCCAGACAACATCCAATCGAGTCCCTAGAACATCCTCCTCTTCATTGCCTTTGATTCCACGATCACACTTTGCCTTTACCTGCACCACAAACACAAATTGAGATGCATGAGTATTTGATAAACACTCAGTGAGGCAATCCTCCCATCTACTGGGCTATACACACAAGCAATAAGATCTCTACATGCCACAAACAACAATTAATAAAACAAACCAGGCAATATACATAGCATGCAACATCCATCGTAACTGAACAAGGGGTGTCGACCGACACCAGATGGTGTCGATCGACACTGACTATCTGGTGTCGACCGACACCAAAATGGTGTCGACCGACACCCTGCCCGACACTCCCGAAAACCCTAGTTTGCGTCGACCGACACCTCCACATGGCATCGTTCGACACTCGCCAAAGTCCCGAGCCGTCCTCGCGTTGGTGTCGACCGACACCCCAACTGGTGTCGACCGACACCCCAACTGGTGTCGACCGACACCGATGCCGAGCAGCGATTTCCCTCGATCAGAAACTCCGAATCTCGCCTCCAAGCTTCTCCAATCCGCTCCTTGCACTCCCAGAAGCCAAACCCAGCCCAGACAGCAACGAAATATCATAGAGAACTCAAAGAAACAACCACATAAGCACCAAATCACATAGAATCTAGAGATCTTAGCTTAGATAAGCCATGGTCATGCACTCACCTCTTTGCAGGAAGTTTCTGACCAATAAGGACGAATCCCTCACTCCTAGCAAGCTTCTAGCACCTTCCCAGCCTCCAATCTCTCAAGAACAGCCAAGAAATCTCCCAATCTCACTCACAATCTCAAGAACACTTGTTTTCTCTCTTTTTCCTCTTTTTCAAACAAAAAAACGGCGACCACAACCTCTCGAACACGACCTAGGTCGTTTCCTTCCTTTAAAGACTCGGTTCAATGGTTTCCTTAAACCAAACCGAACCAAATCGATTAAAAACTCATTCTGATCGAACCGAAAAATAAGTGGTGTCGACCGACACCCCCTTGGTGTCGACCGACACCCCCTTGGTGTCGATCGACACCCATCCCCAAAAACCAATTTTTGGTTTGCGGATGTTACATATATAAACAATAATATTATGTTGAGATTGCACTTCATTTTAAACTTGGTAAACATTAAATCGATTATTCTAATTTAATTATGCATATCTAATAAAAATTGGTTTTTTCCTAACCTCAAAAATACTAATCAAAATATCCGACAATTCTCCTACTTGGTCAACAAGCATATCTATTAGCATTGATCATCTTTAAATACAGCCTAAACCACATCTCATAACACCATCAACACCTAAAGCGAACAACACATACCACTCATGGCATGTGATGACTTACTCCTCCGCTCATGGCACTAATACACAATTAATCATCTATGCTCTTGAATTGGTATTGGGAACGAGTTTTTTTTTGTTTTTGTTTTTTGTTTTTATGACACCATATCCAGTTTTTGTTTTAGTTTGGTTTATTTTATCATGAACATGCTAATTAACGGGTTTTCTAATGTCTGCTCTTATTAGTGTTTGTTTTTTCAGTTTTCAAAATTTATATTTTAATTATATGGAAACCAAATAACTTCTTAAAATACTTTTAATTTTTAATGTACAGTATCATCATTTCCAAAAGCAAGTTAAAATTAGTTGGTGGCAAACTAAAAGATGAAAAACATTTTTCATTCGTTGTAATTATTTTGACGTAGTAGTTATTTTTATTAGTTTATTTGTTATTTTCTATATAATCTTTAATTTAATATGTTATTTGTATGTACATGTTTTTGGTTTTTCGGCTTTGGTCTAATAAACTGTTAATTATTATATAAAAACAACATAAACAAATTTTAGCGGGTTTCTCTTTTTTTGGATGAATTCCAGCGTATTAAATCTTACAATTTAATACCAAGATCTTAAAAGTATATTAATTAGTAATTAAATATTTTACTTCACCTCTCATCTAACAAATAAGATATGGATTTTAAGAAAAAATAATTACTTCTAAATTTTATATTTTACCTTCATAAACATAATACATAAATATTATATGTTTACTGATTAAAAAAGATATATTTTATTATGATGTAATTAGACATTTATAATTTATAAAAGTGTACAATATATATGTAAATATGATATAATAATCTATCTTAATAAAAAAAATATAATAGCTAGCGGAGTGAGAGGGTTAGTGTTAATATTTATTCGGTGTAAGATAAGTGAAATGAAATTGTTAATCTCCTTTAAAAACTCAAACTATAAATGTATAATTCTAATACTAAATAATGAAGTTTGTTAAACATGTTAAATATATAAGATACTAAATTATAAAGTTTTTAAATTTTAATACAAAATTAGTAGGCCATGATTATTTTAATATTATTATATGTAAAAATAAAAAATTGTCCCGTAGTATACCACGGGTTAAATTCTAGTATATATGTATATATGTAACTAATTAACGGACCGGGGTTTGTTTGTCGCAGGTCTGTTTGATTTGTCGCTGTCCGCTGATTTTATCGGTAAAGAAATCGTTAGATGCCTAACTCTAGCGGATGGAGGGCTACATGCTGTGCTATTGGTTTTATCTGCAAGGACTCGAATGAGTCAAGAGGAAGAGATGGTACTTAGTACCTTGCAGGTCCTTTTCGGCAGTAAGATTGTTGATTACCTCATCATTGTTTTCACGGGGGGAGATGTATTAGAAGAGGATGGTATGACACTGCAGGAATATTTGGGTGGTAACTTGCCTGACTTCTTAAAGGTGCGTGGTAATTTTTGATCAAATTTGTGAACTCTGTGAGGTTTCCAGCTTTGGAATTTACGAAATTTGCACTCTTTGGTTTCAGAGAGTGCTCATATTGTGTGGCCAACGAGTGATCCTGTTCGATAACAAAACTAAGGATGAGGAGAAAAAGAGAAAGCAAGTCCATGAACTTCTCAAACTTATCGACCAGGTCAGAGAGCAGAACCACAATATTCCGTACACCGACGAGATGTACTATAAGATGAAGGTTAAATAGTTTGCCATTTTTATTCTGTTTGCATCCATCTCTCGCGTGTTTTGAATGCCGAAATCAAATGTTCTCTCCCTCATCAGGAAGAAAATGATAGGCACTGAGAGAACAAGAGGTGCTTGAATCAAAGACGTATTTAGAAGAAAAACTCGAAGCACTGAGGAAGGAGCTACAGCTATTGTATATAAACTCCTCCTATTCGTTGACAAAAACACACACACATATGCAGATATGGTATATAAACTCCTCCAATTATATTCGTTAACAATATCTTTTTCTTTTCCTCAGCTGGAGAAAAATATGAAAATAGCTAATGAAGCACAACAGAAGCTCTTTGAGAAAAGAGAAAAAAAACCGGAGCTGAGCCTCCGTGAAAAATATGAACAGCTGGAAAGGTTAAAAATGGATATCTATTTTTCCGTGTTAAAGGGTGATTCTTACGCTTAGTTACGTTATGTGTTCCTTGATTGAATATATATCCCCATTTCCTATTTATAAGATACTAGATTCAGACTCGCACATACATGCGGGATTGATTTCAAAAATTAATGTTATTTATTAGGTTTACAATATATTATGGATGTGTATGTGACTTATGTTTGTAAACATATTTTTAACGAATATTATTAACATTTATAATATAATCTCATATCAGTACAATATTCTATGTGTTTTAGTCGAAAAGAAGAATCATATCCTTATATTACTTATATTTATAATTATCTTTCCAAAATTTTATTGAATATTATTGATTTTTATCAGTTTGGTAGAAAATTCTAATCATATGTTTTATTTTGTTTGATTGCCCCAATTTAAAATAGCATCCAAATTAAATGAAAACAAACTAAAATGTGAATTTACAATTCAATTTTTTTTATTAAAATATATTAATAACATTTAACTTTTTAAAACCAAACATATATATATACACATATACTAGGGAGGTACCCGCGCTTGAAGCGAGGTAATAAGATTTTAATAACAACAGTTTTGTTACTTCATGATATGTTACTTTTCTGAACTAATATGTAATAATTGACATATTTAAATATAGTGTTTTTTTTGTGAAACACTTAGTGGACTCAATAGACCGGCCCGTATATTATCCATGGAGTCTCGGTCCATCGGCCATACTCAGTCCGCACACCTTCGGCCCATGAGCCGAAGCCTTACTCGGCCATTACTTCCTTATGTCGGTTTAAGCTTATACATTGTACTCTACTATATATATGCATGTAACCTCGGGATTAATCAATAAGAAGAATAGCAAGAGCTTTATCCCTAAACTCTATATTCATAACACGTTATCAGCACGATAGCCTCAAACCCTAAAACCCTAAAGGCAGCTGCCGATTCTCTCTTCTTCCCTAAAACCCTAAACCGCCTCTTGTTCTTCATCTCCTTCGAGATTCTCTCTTGATCTCGAAGTTCTTTCTGTTGATACACGAGCATCCTTAGCTCGTGTTCGCGATCTTCTCAAAACTTTATCGAGGTTTGTGGTTACTTGGTTCGGGGGTGAGTTCGCGCGCAAGGAGTTGTTCGCGGGAAGCAGTTCGAGTTCGCGGGAAGCAGTTCGAGTTCGCGGGAAGCAGTTCATGGTTTGTGGAAGCTGTTCGAGGCACGAGGTTAGTGAGATATCTGAGGTCTTTAGCTCCCAGATCATATCCGGTCAGAATCCTTGTGGTGTTAAGGTAAACATTATCGAACCCTCTTAAAACCCTATGACCGAATTGAACCTTAAAACTATCGGACCATTAAGACATCCAAGTATACAATCTAACAAACTTTAAATTCCCTAAATCCTAAGACTTAAAATCGGATTGTTAGGTTGTTAGATTGATTGATAATTGCACCAACTTACATCAAGCTTAAAATCCGAATTGGTTGATTAAATTGTCTATGATTGCTTGACTGTTTGTGTTGCATAAGAACCAAGAATTAAAATTTTTAGAATCATGGAGATATTAATCTAACTGTTCTAGGAGATTTAAAACTTGGATTGTTCATGCATATAGAAATCGAATTCGCATAAGAATGTTTAATCGGCTGCATGAACTAGTATTGTGATCTAGGATTGAATCCGATCAAGAACAAAATTTGTTAAAATTCCATAATCATTGAAAGCATATATTTTTCGGAATTAAAACATTAGGATAAGTTCCTAAATTAATTTAGCAATTATCCAAAGTTTTAAAAGATTAAATCCTAGACTAAATAGGAAACTTAAGAAAAAGGAAATCATATCTAAAATTGTTGCATGCCTAGACTATTTGCTTTTTGTTGCATGCATGAATTTAAACCATAAACCAAATATGGCAAGGCATGGTTCGATCTTAAATATCGCATGGCCTAAGGCATGGTTCGATCTCAAATATCGCATGTCCTATTGACTGAGTGCATGGTTCGATCTCAAATATCGCATGCTAATATTCGGATGTCTATTTCTGTTGTGCGCAGATGGCAAGTCTTAAGCACTTAGACTATGCTAGCCTAAAAGACTCGGGTGAAAATTACTTGCAATGGGCATTGGACACCAAGATCAGCCTGAGAGCAAAAGGTCTATACGAATGCATTGAGAGTGACAATAAGTGTTCCAAAGAGGACAAGTGTGAGGCGTGTTTTTATATACGTCATCATATGGATATAAGCCTCAAAGAGCAGTACCTTACTATTGAAGATCCTCTTGAACTTTGGACAGAGTTGAAAGACAGATATGGGTACAAACAGATTGTACTCCTACCAAAGGCTCAAGAGGATTGGAGAACCCTAAGGATCCAGGATTTTAAATCCTTGGACGAGTACCACTTAGAGCTGTTCACGATAGCATCAAAGTTGAAGTTATGTGGTCTCAAGGTTACTGATGAGGACTTGATAGAGAAGACACTCTCAACCTTTCACACCAACGGCAAACTGCTCCAGCAGCGAATTCGTGAAAGGAATTTTCAGACATTTGCAAGTCTCTTCTCTTGCTTGTACGAACAAGAAATCTTGAAGAAAAACCCAGAAGCCAACTTGGTGCATCTCGATGATGAAGGCAACTTCGATTTATTTCTATGTATTGGATAATTGATTTGGTTTAAATTCAAGGATTTATTTTATAAATTATTTGCCTTATTGAATTAAAACACAAATGTTGTTTTATATAGAAAATGGCTGAGGATATGAGTGAACTAGTGGTGGACAGTGGATCCAGCCACACTATCTTAAGAGATAAAAGATATTTTATAAACCTCACCATGAAAAATGCCAATGTTAGTACAATTGCGGGTATAGCTAACTTGATAGAGGGCTACGGCCAGGCTCACATTTTGTTGCCTAATGGCACACACATTGAGTTAAGTGATGCCTTATATTCACCCAGCTCTAAGAGAAACTTATTGAGCTTTAAAGATATAAGATTAAATGGTTATCATGTGGAAACCAAGGGTGAAGGAACTAGAGAGTTCCTATATATTACAGAAATCGTAAAAGGACAAAAGAAGGTCCTAGAGACTATACCTGCACTAGCCACTGGTTTATACCATGCTAAGATTAATATGATAGAGGCTAACTTGGCAAAGCACAGAATGTTCAATGAACAGTTCATTCTATGGCATGACCGGCTAGGCCACCCGGGTTCGAACATGATGCGTAAATTGATTAAGAGTTCGAATGGGCACAACCTAAGTGAAAGGAAAGTTATCCCTAAACATCTTACGTGTGTAGCATGTGCACAAGGGAAACTTGTTATAAGGCCTTCACCAGTAAAAGTCACAAGAGAGACTTTAAACTTTCTGGAAAGGATACAAGGTGATATATGTGGACCAATACACCCATTTAGTGGGACGTTTAGATATTTTATGGTGATGATAGATGCATCAACCAGATGGTCGCACGTTTGCTTGTTATCTACAAGAAATCTAGCATTTGCGATGTTGGCTCAAATTATAAGGCTAAGAGCACACTTTCCAGATTTTCCACTTAAGACTATACATCTAGATAATGCTGGTGAATTCACATCCCAAGCGTTTAATGATTACTGTATGTCCATGGGGGTGAGTGTGGAACATCCTGTGGCACATGTCCATACACAAAACGGACTAGCTGAGTCCTTCATTAAACGAATACAAATGATAGCTCGACCATTGTTAATGAGATCGAAGCTCCCTGTGTCGGCTTGGGGACACACAGTATTACATGCGGCAAAACTCATATGCATCAGGCCATCTAGTGAACACAAATATTCACCATCCCAACTATTAACGGGTCATGAGCCAGACATATCCCATCTCAAAACATTCGGTTGTGCCGTTTATGTACCTATTGCTCCACTACAGAGAACTAAGATGGGACCTCAGAGGAGGATGGGAATATATGTTGGATATGAGTCTCCCACCATTATAAAGTATCTCGAGCCATTAACAGAAGATTTCTTTAAGGCCAGATACGCGGATTGTCAATTCATTGAGTCCGAATTCCCTATGTTAGGTGGTGAGACTAGCAAGCTGGTCAAGGAATTAACATGGAATCAAACATCCTTAAATTGGCAAGATCCTCGAACTCTAGCATGTGATGCAGAGGTTCAAAAGATTATACATTTACAGCAGCTAGCTAATCAATTGCCAGATTCCTTTGCTGACCCAAAGAGAGTAACAAAATCGTACATACCAGCTTGCAATGCACCAGTACGAATTGATGTTCAGAAGGAACAAAATATTCAAGTTGCTACAGAGTCTGAAACCCGTTTGAAACGAGGTAGACCATTAGGTTCCAAAGATAAAAATCCTCGAAAGTCTAAGGGTGCAAAACAGACCGAGGTTCAGGGAATTACCGAGAGTACAGACATGGCCGCGGCAAATGATAAGGAGCCGGATGGGGTTCAGGACGCTGAACCTCTAGGTCCTGAGAATATTGATAATAATGAGATTTCAATTAATTATACATTGTCTGGAATTAAATGGAACAGAAAAGATGTCGACATTGATGATATATTCGCATACAAGGTAGCACTTCAGATAAATGAGGATCTAGAACCCACATCCATATTAGAGTGCACTCAGAGCAAAGAATGGCCTAAATGGCAAGAAGCTATTGATGTGGAGTTAAACTCTTTAAAGAAGAGAAGTGTGTTTGGTCTGATCTTAAGGATAACACCTGAAATTAAACCAGTTGGACATAAGTGGGTTTTTGTAAGAAAGAGAAATGAGAAGAATGAAATCGTGAGATATAAAGCACGGCTTGTAGCACAAGGATTCTCTCAAAGACCAGGAATAGATTATGAGGAGACATACTCCCCTGTGATGGATGCAACGAGTTTTAGATATCTAATAAAGTCTGGTTGTAAGAGAAAAACTGGATTTGCGGTTAATGGATGTTGTAACTGCTTACTTATATGGTCCACTGGATAATGAAATCTATATGAGATTACCAGAGGGAATAGAACTCAAAGATAAGAGTGGTTCTCGAGAACAGTACTGCATAAGGCTAGACAAATCGCTTTATGGACTAAAACAGAGTGGTCGAATGTGGTATAATAGACTTAGCGAATTTTTGGCAAAGAAAGGCTATAGGAATTACCCCATCAGTCCATGTATATTTATAAAGAAGTTTGCAAACAAAGGATTTGTGATAATAGCAGTCTATGTGGATGATTTAAACATCCTTGGAACCTCTGGGGAAATCGCCCAAACTGTAGAATACCTCAAGAAAGAATTTGAGATGAAAGACCTAGGCAAGACAAAATTCAGTTTGGGATTGCAGCTTGAGTACAGAAACAATGGTATCCTTGTGCATCAAAAGGCATATACATAAAAGGTACTCAAGAGGTTTAATATGGAGCAAGTTCACCCATTGACTAGCCCCATGGTTGTGAGAAGCACAGATGTAGATAAAGATCCATTTGCTCCTAAGAAGGCCGATGAAGAAGTTCTCGGACCTGAAATGCCTTACCTCAGTGCTATAGGAGCGTTAATGTTCTTGGCTAGCCACACTAGACCAGACATATGCTTTGCCGTGAACCTCCTAGCAAGATATAGTTCTTGTCCGACCATAAGGCAATGGAATGGTATAAAACATGTTCTGCGATACCTACAGGGTACGACAGACTTTGGTCTATATTACACTAACTATAACAAAGATGGTTTAGTTGGTTTTGCTGATGCAGGTTATCTATCCGATCCACACAATGGTAAGTCACAAACAGGCTATGTGTTCAAACACGGTGGTACAGCAATCTCTTGGCGTTCTATGAAGCAAACCCTTGTAGCCACATCATCAAATCACGCAGAGGTACTAGCAATACATGAGGCCAGCCGTGAGTGTGTTTGGTTGCGGTCCATGACTCAGCATATTCGGACAGACAGTGGATTGGAAGACAGCAAAGAAGCAACCATAATTTATGAAGATAACACAGCCTGCATCGCACAGCTCAAGGAAGGTTACATCAAGGGAGATCGGACGAAGCACATATTACCTAAATTCTTCTTTACACATGAACTACAAAAGGCCGGAGAAGTTCAAGTGGTGCAAGTTCAGTCATGCGACAACTCAGCCGATCTCTTCACCAAATCGCTACCGACAACAACTTTCAAGAAGCTCGCGCACCAGATTGGGATGCGGAGACTTAGGGACTTAGAGTGATGTTTGGAACAGGGTAAGCAATGTGTGCTGTACTCTTTTTCCTTCACCAAGGTTTTGTCCCAATGGGTTTTCCTGGTAAGGTTTTAATGAGGCAGCAACCCCAAGCACATTGCGTCGATCTCATTCCAACATAGGCACGGTCATCTCGTCCAAGGGGGAGTGTTGTGAAACACTTAGTGGACTCAATAGACCGGCCTGTATATTATCCATGGAGTCTCGGTCCATCGGCCATACTCAGTCCGCACACCTTCGGCCCATGAGCCGAAGCCTTACTCGGCCATTACTTCCTTATGTCGGTTTAAGCTTATACATTGTACTCTACTATATATATGCATGTAACCTCGAGATTAATCAATAAGAAGAATAACAAGAGCTTTATCCCTAAACTCTATATTCATAAGAGTTTTATCTTTTTAAAAAGTTTATAATGTTTTATTGGATTGTAAAGAAGTTTCTGTATTTGCATATATGGTAATAGATTTATTTTACTAAAATTAAATAATATGCTAAATAGGCCTGGGCATTCGGCTACCCGTTCGGGTTCGGTTCGGGTATTTCAGGTTTTTGGGTTTTCGGGTTTAGAGATATAGGACCCGTTCGGGTATTTCTAGACTTCGGGTTCGGATCGGGTTCGGTTCGGGTATTTCGGGTTCGGATTCGGATTACCCGAAATTCACAAAATTCAAAATTTTAGTATCTAATTTAGTCTAAAATATTCAATAATACACAATATATCTAAAAATTTAGAGTATTTTCTACCCAAATTTAATAATAAACAGTTTAAATACTTTAAATTATCAAAAATATCTAAAAATCTGAATATTTTGAACACTTATATTATTAAAATTATAAATATTACTAATATATTACTACTATATATTAATAATGTTGGTATATTCGGATACCCGTTTGGATTTCGGTTCGGATTCGGGTTTTTGGATTTAGAGATTTAGAACCTGTTCGGATATCAATATTTTCATTACAATTTTTCACAGCTACTATAGTCTTAAGATATAATTTCAGAAAGGTAAACAAAACATTTAATTGTTAAATGTTAGTATTTCGTCAACCGTGATGTAAAATTCTAAAAACATTAAAAAGAATAGAGTAATTCGAAATCGAATAAAAAGGGCTCACATATATTTTCTTGAGTTACGCATGAATTTTCTAACCCTGTAAAAATACATTTAAACATAAATTAGCTTTATAATTAAGAAAAGACTTTTACAAATAAAAAGAACTAAATTTCAAAAAGAACATGGTTCACTAAACCTAAGAGAAGGAACCACTGGATTATTTATATTTTTACTTTAAACCTTGATCAGATGCTTAAGCCAGCCATGTCAGAACCTTATAACACTGCAAAATTTATTAATGATTTGGAAATATATTGAAGAAATCAATCACACTAATATGATTATTATCAATAGGCGACGTGTAACAATATAATCATGAAGTAAAACTACACTATTATAGCTAATGTATATATGTACTAACATAAAGAAAAACCGTAACTATACAAAAAGAATCATAAGATAAAATCGATTATAACAATTTGATTGTCTCACAGCAACCGTATTTTAGAAGTTTTACAGTCTAGACTTTTATGTTTCAAATGTTCTTGAAGACACTACAAGAAAACAGTCGATTAGCGACTACAAGTAGCGACTACATTTGTAGTCGCCAAAAATAACGACCATATAGTGACTATTTTGCGACTACGCTGTGACTACAGTGATTTAGTCGCCAATCAGTCACTACTTTACCGACCACAGTAGATAGTCGTACTATAGTCGTCAATTTAGCGACTATTCTGTGACTCAGTCGGCGAGTCATTAAATAATCACCACGTAGTCGCCAAATAGTCGTAAAAGACAGTTAAAAAACGTGTTTTTCTGTGGGGGCCAACTGATATTGAGTGGTCGCCTATTAGTGGCATAGATGTAGACTACAAAAACAAATTTCACCCATTTGTCATCTTCATTCCAACACAATTGTCTTCCTTCCCCAAAAAAAATGTAGTTAAAAAAAACATTTGGCTTTATAAAAACTTTTATTTTCTCCAAAAAAAAAATATATATAGTTCTTAAAAAAACACAATTTATATATATATATATATATATATATATATAATGGCGGGAAATTTTTCATTAGAATTCGAATTAGTAGGGTTGGACCAATTCTCGTTTGGAAGTAGCCAAGATACAGTTCAGAATAATGGAGGTAAGTTTTTCTGTTCATGTAGTAGAAGAAGAAAACAAACATATGTTTTAAGAAGCCTATCAATTTCTTACTTTTATTCACAAACAATATTTGCATAGGATTTGGACTTATGAATATGCTCTATTTAAAGTATCTATATAGGTTATATATAGAATTTTTTCCTTATTTCTTTTTTTGTTTCAATATTCATTAAGGATTAATAAGTACTAAAATAATTTGTGTGAAGATTTATTATTATAATTAAGATAGAAATTATAATATTAAAATTAATTTATTATTTTTATAAAATTAAAATTACAAATTCTTTTAATTATTATTATAATAGAGATAGAAATTATATATAGAATCTTTTCCTTATTTCTTTTTTGTTTCAATATTCATTAAGGATTAATAAGTACTAAAATAATTTAAATTTGTAATTATAATTTTTAGAAAAATAATAAATTAATTTTATTATTATAATTTCTATCTTAATTACAATTTCTATCCTAATCATTTAAATGTTTAAGGCCCAAACCCACTACCTAATTATCTAATTAGGCCTTGTAATTCCTAAAAACCCATTAACCCACTAACTAACCTAAACCCATTAACCCACTAACTAACCTAAAAAACCTAATCTCACGACACAACTCACAACACAACTCTCAAACCCTAATCTCACAACACAACTCTCACTCGAAACTCTATCGCCTCTCTCTCTCAAACCCTAATCTCACAACACAACTCTCACTCTCTTCGAATCTATCAGTCTCCATCACCAAGAAGATACCAAATCGAGGGAAGAGAAGGAAGGTTGGTCCTAACGTTACTCAGAGAGTGACGGGGGCAACACCAAATCGACGGCCTAATACTCTGCCCAGTCAGTACAACTTCACGCCGGCGGGACAAGATCCTCCTCCTCTGTAGACGCCTGAAGCACAAGCCGGCGGTTTGCAACGACAGTCTCCAGCCCAGATCCGGAACTATCCTCCGCCGCAACAACTTTTTCAGAACTCATCTACACATCCACCTCCACCCGAGCTACACCGGACTCCTTCAGAAGAAGTCCACTTCAATCCACGGACTCAGGGGAGAAGTCGGGATGTCTCTCCGCCTTCGCCAGTTCAACCCTCTCAAACTCAGGCGAGAAGTCAGGCGAGAAGTCAGGTGAGAAGTCAGGCCAGAAGTCGGGAAGTCTCTCCGCCTTCTCCAGTTCAACCCTCTCAAACTCAGGCGAGAAGTCAGGCGAGAAGTCAGTCGCATCCATCGCATCCATCGTCTCAAGGGAACAACTTTGAAGAAGAATCTTCTCCGGTGTTGCCCGAACTACAGTCCGATGTGTTGCGTGCTCTAAATGCATTGCTTGTGGTTCCAGACAGGGATCAGTTCACCACTGTCCTCTCTCCCACACCCGCACCGAACACCCAATGGTATGTTTTTCCTCTTCAATTATTGTGGTCTTGTCTTGTGCGAATATAAATGATTGTGGTTTGTCTTGTCCAAATAGCTTCTAAGTTGGTCTTGTCTTGTGCGAATAACAATGATTGTGGTCTTGTGGTCTTGTCTTGTGCGAATAGCTTCTAAGTTGGTCTTGTCTTGTGCGAATAACAATGATTGTGGTCTTGTGGTCTTGTGGTCTTGTCTTGTGCGAATAACAATGATTGTGGTCTTCTCTTGTGCGAATATAAATGGTTGTGGTCTTGTCTTGTGCGAATATAAATGGTTGTGGTCTTGTCTTGTGCGAATAGCAATGACTATGGTCTTCTCTTGTATTGTTCTCATTTTTGTTGGTTTGTCTTGTGCGAATAGCCATGATTGTGGTCTTGTCTTCTGCGAATAGCAGTGACTGTGGTCTTGTCTTGTATTGTTCTCATTTTTGTTGGTTTGTCTTGTGCGAATAGTCATGATTGTGGTCTTGTCTTGTATTGTACTAAAATTTCTGTTGATCTTACTTATTTTATTGGTTCATGTGTATGGAGGTTTACTCGTGACAAAGGATCAAAACTTGTTCGGAAGATTACTAAAATTCTTCAAAACAAATTCGAAGGTCCCTTCTACAGCTGGACATGTGTGCCGCGGGACAAACAAGAGAGATACTTCCTTGAGTTCGCGGTAAGGATAGCTCCTTTTTACATAGCTTTCATAGATAGCTTTACATGTCTTCTTTTCACTCACAATAGCTCATTTTTTTCTAGAAAACCCACACTTGGGATCCTTTGATAACCGGGACTGTTCAAGCTTACTTTGAGGGAATCTGTCAAAACCGGATCAAAGACATGGTTAGCAGTATGAGGACTAGTCGAGTTCAACCAAACTGGATTGGCGACACTCTCTGGATTACGATGGAGGATTACTGGGACACTGAAGAAGCACAACAAAGGAGTAAAACCTACTCTGATGCCCGTATGTCTGACCGTAACGTCCTAGGTCCTCATGTACACCTCTCAGGGCCAAAGTCATATCGACAGCTTCAAGACGAAATGGTTAAGTAGCTGTTATTTTTGCCACTTTCAATTCTTACATAGCTGTTATTTTTTTTAGTTAATCTCTGTTTCTTTGCTAACATTGCAGGTTGAGGAATTGGGAAGAGAAGTCCGACTTGGTGAGGTTTTTATCAAGGCACATACAAAGCCTGATGGTACATATGTTGATCGGAAGGCAGAGAAGATTGCTGGAACTTATGAGAAGACTGTTCAAGAGAGGTTGTCTCAGCTCGAGGCAGAGTCTTTTGCTGTGTCGGATGGAGAATCACGGCCACGGGACCTCACAACAGAAGAATATACAGAAATTTTCCTTGAGGTAACTTTTTTAAAAAACCAATACACATTTATAGTCTTGTAGTTTCATTTGTCATCCACTAATCTTAACTCTTCTCTTATTTTCAAGTCCACTGAGAAAGATACAAGAGGAACACCTTATGGAGTTGGAATCCTCAAGGACTGCCTTGTCAATGGAAAGCATAAGCAAGCATGTGGCTCTTCTACCTTTGTGGCGCTCGAAGAACAGTTGAAGAAGCTCAACGCATGATAGAAGAACAGGCTGCTCAACTGCGGAGGCACGATGCAGAAACAGCTGTGCGTGAAGCTGAGCAATCCAAACTTATTGCTGCCCAAGCTGAGCAATCCAAATTTATTGCTGCCCAGAAGGACAAGATTGACCATTTATCAGTAGTCGAGGATTTTCTGAGGGAATGTGATCCGCGGTTTGAGAATTTTGTTGCAAGGAAACAGACAACCACAGAACCTCTTCTCCAAGATGATCCAACTCCAACTCCATCAACCGCTGCTTCATAGGTTTCTTCTATGTCTTAACTCTTTTTGGATGAACTCTATCTCACTCTACTCGGATGAACTCTGTCTCTCGCTCTTTTGTATGAACTCATTGCCACTTTTGTATGAACTCTATCTCATCCTCTTTTGATTTCTGTAACTTGAACATGTAGTGTATTTCAATATTTCGATATTATGTCTTTCTTAATTCGATATGTCTTTCTTAATTCGATATGTCTTTCTTAATTCGAATCTCTCAATTAAAATTGGTATACAAGAATGAAAAGAAGAGGATAATAGGAAATTAGTATATGAAACTTTCAAATAATGAAATCAACAGCAGTGGCTAAATAGTCGTAACATACAGATTCTGAAATCAAAATCAGTGGCCAAATAGTCGTAATGTAGGGGGGGTTATTGGATCCTTGATTTTAATAGATTTAGAAATCCAAGTTAAATCATGTGTTATTCAATCATTCATTTTAAAATCTTTATTAAAATTCTGTGTTATTGGATCTATGAATTCTAAATCCTAATTAAAATCACCCCTTATTCATTATTAAAGATTTAAGTATGGATTTGATTTCATATTGGATTTGGATGGATTTGAAAATATGTTTTACTTATAAATATAGAGAATGAAATCCTTGGTCTCCACCTAGTTATTTGGGTGGATTTGGAAAAAAAATTACAATACGTAATAATAATAAAAGCTACGAACAAAACAGTGTTCATGCACGAACATTCTTAGGGGGGGTTCATGCACGAACAAAACAGTGTTCTTAAAAACAGTACGTAACAAAACAGTGTTCTTAAAAACACAGCAAAACAAAGAATGACATGATAATAATAAAAAGCATAACAGTACGTAACATGATAATCATGATAAATATCGGACATGATAAATATCGGACATGTAAACTATTATGAAGCACCTAATAATTATAGTAGAAGACAAAAATCATGAAGCACCTAATAAAAATAATTCAACTTATAAAGAGAAAGTAGAAAGGGTGATCCCTAATAATAATTAGCACTCCATCACGTTACGCTTAATCCAACCATAACGCTCATCAGTGGACATGCTAACAAAGACTTCTTTCATTCCTAATTGGTGAATCACTTTGACTGCATCGTCACGAACGTTTTCTTCCAAATTAGGAACTTCTTTGATAGCTTCCCATACATTATTTCTTTTCTTCTCGACCTCTCTTTGTTCAGCTTCTCTTTGTTGTCTTGTTTCTCTTTCTTGTATTAGATCGAAGAGTTTATGAGTTACTGTTGTCAATGAATTCATCTCAGCATGGACATCTGTTGAACCTTCAGATTGACTTGATGGTTCACTTACATTGTTAGTATTGCTTCTATGCTTCTTTCTTAAAGGTAGTTTGTCTAGAGGGCCCCTTGCATTGCTGCATACAAAAGACGAAGGTGTTTCATGGTCTTCCTCGACATCCATAGAAAAATCTTCAGTAGAACTTGTTTGCTTTTTTCCTGCAGTTCCACTTGTTTCAGCATCTGTACCATCACCTAATCCAATAGCATTCCCACCGGTTGCTACGTTGTCCTCAAATATGATTTTGAGATCATCAAATTCTTCAAACGTTTCATTTTGGAATTTTTTGAAATTCGGATGCCCCTAAAATAAAAGAAAAATAATTTAGCATAATTACAAATTTCAAAGTTTATTTGCTTATTATCGTATAGTTTATATAGTTTACCTTTACATAATTAGCCCACACCTCAGCTGAAGCCGTAAACCTTTTTGTGCTTGGATCCCATCCAAACCCGGAGCTGCAACGAAGAAGATCAAGACCAGTATTGTATTTTCCCTTCAAGGTCTTCATTCTGTTTAGGTAGTGTTTATGAAGTTTGCCACCCCCATGTTTTTCATTAATAACAGGCAGTATTCTTCTTTCCACTGTAAATTTGCTAAATACACCACTTGAATCACGCCAACCCGCAGCAACACCGTCTAATAGTAAATCTATTAACGTTCTTGTTTCTTGTGGAGTCCATGGAAGGTAAAGATTTTTTTCTCGATCTTCTTGTGATTCACTCATTGTTTTTTTGTGGGTTAAAGTTTTGTGCTACACCTGTGACACAAAAAAAACACAACTCGTAAATCTTCTCTTGCAAGTAAATAACATGATAAT
The DNA here is from genome assembly GCF_030686135.1 of Camelina sativa. Classification (NCBI taxonomy): domain Eukaryota; kingdom Viridiplantae; phylum Streptophyta; class Magnoliopsida; order Brassicales; family Brassicaceae; genus Camelina; species Camelina sativa. The sequence continues at coordinate 12,917,556 of NC_141896.1, read as the reverse complement.
TAAACAGAATCAAGCAAAGTTAACAAATATTGCACTACAAGTAATATAGTAATATAAGTGAGATTGCACGTAAGTGAGCATACACTACAAGTAATATAAAAACTAAAAAGTTAACAAAGACACTTACAAACTAAAAAGTTAAGAACTATATGGTCGAGACGTAGGTGCTCCAACTCTTTCTTATAATAATGAAGAAGTATCGATGGTGATCCAATAATATATAGTGTTTTTCTTTACCATATATTTCATATGAAAAATTGGTGATTTGACAAATATTTTTAGTTACAAAATTAGAAATATTACAATTTCTTGACTCACAAAAAAATTTGTAATATATTACCGCTGGATCTTTGATTAAAAATTTGGAAATCTTACACTTTTTTAACTTACATCGTAATATACACTTTCTCTATGAATATTCGTATCTTTGAAAAATGTAAAATGTACATAAAACAAAAAGTTATATACTTTTCTGTTAATTATTCTTTCAACCTTTTTTTTTTGTCACAGGTGTACATCAAACATGTATCAAGAAGTCCATGATGAAAGAGAAAAAGATGCATTACATGATGACGAGTTAGATAGTGATATTATTTTCTTGGTGCTTTTGATTTTCATTCAAATGCTATATTTGAGAAAATGCCAACGACCTCGATTGCAATATTCTATTCGACGTGCGATCACAAGAGAAGGTGAAATCTATATAGAAAATATGCAAAAGAAAAAGCCTTCAGATTTTAAACAGTTGTATCGAATGTATCACGAGACTTTTCTAAAGTTATGTGTTCATCTCCGAGAGCATACAGATCTATGTGATACAAAATATATTAGTGTTGAAGAAATGGTTGCAACTTTTCTTCTTATAGTTGGCCAAAATTCAAGGTATTGTCGTACAAAAGACACTTTTAATAGGTCATCGTTTGCAACAAGTGTGAACTTTCACAAAGTTTTACGGGCTCTAAATCAAATTGCTCCAAGTTTAATGGCTAAGCCTGAGATTACAGTGCCTACAAAAATTAGAGAAAGTACAAGATTTTATCCGTACTTTAAGGTATATTTTTCATATAATTATGTTTTTGCTTTTTTCATTATCTTTCATAGAATATAACTTTATATTTTTTTTTTATTTAGGATTGTGTTGGAGCTATTGATGGTACACATATCCTTGCAATGGTACCAACAAAAAAAGCGCCTTCTTATCGTAACAGAAAAGGTGATATATCGCAAAATGTGTTGGCAGCTTGTAATTTTGATCTTGAATTCATGTATGTGCTTAGTGGATGGGAAGGTTCAGCTCATGACTCAAAAGTATTAAATGATGCTTTGACAAGGAACACTGATCGACTACCAGTTCCAGAAGGTATGTACATGTCTTTCTATTGTAAATATGTTTTCTCAACATGACAAGTGACTGTATATTATTGTTGTACTTCAGGAAAGTTTTATGTAGTAGATTGTGGATTTCCAAATCGTCAAAACTTTTTAGCTCCTTATCATGGTGTCAGATATCATCTACAAGAATTTTCTGGGCAAAATTCACAACCAGCGAATGCAAAAGAGTTGTTTAACCATCGTCATGCATCCCTAAGGAACGTGGTTGAAAGAATATTTGGTATTTTCAAATCTCGATTTGCAATCTTTAAGCACGCACCTCCTTTTCCTTATAAGACACAAACAGAGCTTGTACTTGCATGTGTTGGTTTACATAATTTTCTGCGAAAGTTTTGTCGAACGGATATTTTTCCAGAAGAAATCGAGAGTGCAGAAGAAGTTGTCGAAGAAATTAATGACGATGATAATGCTGAAGTACTTACAACCCAAGAACAACAAAGAGAATATGCCAATGAGTGGAGAGAGACAATAGCATCAAACATTTGGACTGATTCACTTGAGAATGCTACATGAGATATTATTTTTATAAGTTCTATTTCTTTTATAACTTTTGAATTCTATTCTCTAGGATTTTCAAATCCACTTTGTAACAACCTGTCCCGTGGACCCTACTAGCCCACCGCTAGCTGCCCCAACGGACCGTCCGTGAACCCTACTAGTCCACCGCTAGCCGGCCCAACAGACCCCAAGCTGGCCCTGCAGGGCATCGATCCTAACCCATCACTGTGGATATCCAAATCCACCAGTAGGTTATTGGTGCGCCAGGCGTTCCTCGAACCCTGGTCCTCACCCTTTAACAACCTTCCCACAGGACAAGCTGTCACCAATTGATGTCAATTGGTGACAGCTTGTCCTGTGGGAAGGTTGTTAAAGGGTGGGGACCAGGGTTCGAGGAACGCCTGGCGCACCAATAACCTACTGTGGATTTGGATGAATAGTTCCATTTGCCCAGTGAGGGGTTAGGATCGATGCCCTGCAGGGCCAGCTTCGGGCCTATGGGGGCAAGCTAGCGGTGGGCTAGTGGGGTCAACGGGACGGGTTGTCACACACTTTCTTTGACTTTCAAATCCACATTATTTGATTTTCAAATCCATATTATTTGATTTTAAAATCCATGGATTCCATGTGGATTTCCAAATCTTATAAGGATTTCTAAATCCATTAAAATCAATGATCCAATAACCCCCCGTAGTTTCTAAATAGTCACTACGGTAAGTGACTATATAGCGACAATAAACACTCAGTTACTAATTAATCACACTATAGTCACCCCTTAGTCGTATTTTAACGACTATATTACGACTACTTACTGACCATATAACGACTACATTATATGGTCGTACCGTAGTCGCTAAAAGGCGACTATAAATACGACTAAATAAATTAGCGACTATCGATCTCCGACTGCTTGAGTTAGTCGCTATTTGGTCGTAAACACAGTTTATGCGACTACAAACCGACTAATAGTGTAGTCGCTAACCGCCTGTTTTCTTGTAGTGAGAGTTTCAAATCTGAAAGACTAAAGGATATTAAAATATAAAAGTCAGAAAATTCAAAACTCAAAATATTGATGCTCAAAAAAGTTTTTGTGAATGAATGAAACAAAATACTTCGACACGTTTTATACAGAGATTAGAGTAGCTCAATGTAACATTAAAATCGATAATCAATTTTTCCTAAAATATCTCAAAATATATAACCAAATTAAATATATTTACTTATATAAAATTTTGAATTTATACCCGTTTTTGTAAGTAGCTAAGATAACTACATATTTTGGTAAGTAGCTAAAATTTCGTATATGTGATAATTTAAATCTTTCAAACTAAATCAAGAAAATATATGAAACATGTAGAGTTTTGTATCACAATAATTTACTAAATAAAAACGATTTTGCTAACTTACTGAAATTGTGGTCGTATTTAACTTGCTAATTAACAACCAACTTAAGGTTGATTAGATATTTGATTTGATATCATTTGATAAGGTAACATTCGAGATATCAACTTAATGATTCATTTTTAATTGGAATTTAAATATGGATAGTTTTCTATATTGAATTATATGTTATTTAAGTTTTGTGATTAATGTTCCATAATATTGTTATTAGCTATGGAAGTTACTAATTATCACCGATACTGTTTTGCTTTTACTTCCCTAAAATATATATATTTTTGTTTGACTTTTATTGCCTATAATTGTGGTTGATTCTGTTTGGATCCAAGACTATTTATTCTTGATCCGCTTTGTAAAACACGATCCGAATTAACAAAAACCGGGTCACAAACGGATCTACGTGTTTAACATTTAAAATTACTTTATTGTCCTTCTTTTATTGTATGCTTTGAAATATATTCAAGGTCAATTTATCTCATATATTCTCAAGTTTTATTTTACCATGTAAATAATGCTTTCCTTTTAATAGTGTAGATTCAGAAACTGAAAAAAGAGAGACAGTTTGAAAAAATTCAAATAATTTTGACCTTAATAAAATTAGTAATAGCAAAAAGTTATCGAGCTCAGGTATAAAAAAACTATAATTTTTTTTCTCGTGTATACATTTACCCTTTTTTTAATATAGTGTTAAATTAATTTAAGAACAAAATAAAGTTTATTACAACCGTGAGTTGCGAAAAGGTTTTGAAAATAGATAAAATTTACATGAGTATACTAGAGCCCTGTCGATGCAAACCAATCTCGTAAGCTTGCTTCGGACCGCCTATCCCATGCCTTCTGTATAACTAGAAGCTTGTTCAGAATTTGTTTCTCAAGCCAAGCGATGAGACTGGTGACCGGTGTTGGCTTGGTGCCATGTTTTCTTCCATTGTGCTCCCACCAGAGACATTGAATGGAGTTGAAAGTTGTAGCAAATTAAGAAGGTGTGGACTACTATTTTTTCCAGGCTGTAGAAAAGGACCCTTGGAGCAGCCCAAACCGCCGAAGAGTAACTGTATCTGAAAAACATATGGTCCCTAGTCTCCATATGCTTGTTACACAATAGACATGCTAATATTGAGCCCGTATTCCAGTGTATCGTGCGATCTGTAGTTGAGAGACGATTCCAAATTTTGTTGCTACGGAATATTGGTTATACCTACAAAATATTAGTAACTATACATGTTAAAAACTCTAGTGGAATCTTGGCGTCGCATGAGGGAACCAAACTCTGTCATGCCAAGGAACTTTTTGTGAAATTATCCGAGTATGAATCCAGGTTTCCTTTGTGGAGAAACATGCTTTGTAAGTGTCACCCTTCCCACGCCATAACACAATATCTAACGTTTCCATATTGCAGCTCTGCCTCTGCTGCAATAAAAATTCTCAATCCGGTTTAGACCTTTATAAAGGTGCATTCGTCGCCTTCGAGACCTCCATGCCTCAGCCAAAGAAGCAGTCAAGCTGATTCTCATATCAATAATCCACCCCGACCAGTAATATCCATGAGAGGAACAGTTCTCGAACTAGAAAGAGGTTAGTACCCCATTCCCGACCTTAGTTTTACAGAATGACTTAGTGATTGCCCTTTATTTGAGAAGCTTGTGCTGTATCCACGACCCGGTACTAGTGTTCTCTCGAACAAGACCAGAAAGACTCACGCTTAAATAAGTTGGTGGAGGCACAATTAACCCACAACGAATAACTATGCGAGACAATTCTCCATATCAGTTTCAAGCAATAAACATTATTGGCTTCCGTCAAAGACCTTAGGCCTAATCCTCCCTCATCCTGCGGCTTGCAAACATCCTCCCAAGAAACTTTGGCTTTGTGTGGGTTTAACTCAGGGCCAGACCATAGAAACACAGAATATAGCTTATCAATTTCTCGGATACATGCTGATAATAGATTTTTACACCAAAGTATCAATTCCCTGTGCAGTTGTAGTACAAAGGGTTATCAATCCAAATAGTTGTATGCTAGCAGATAGGATGCAATCAAAGCAATGCAAGTCAAGCCAAGCAATAATGGGAGTTTTGTCTAACAACCTAAAATGAACAAAAATAAAAAGAACGAAATAAAGAACTACATGACCATGGTACACTGTGCAAGCAATCCTGTACCGGATCGAGTAGGGGATCGGGTAACAAGAAAATAAGAACAAAATGAAGAACAACTCGAGGCACAACACAAAGCACCTGATCGAGTACCAGGTCGGGTTGGTGGTCGAGTTGATATTAAAACTGCAAACAATCTAAAACATCCTAATGGATTAAGAACACTAACTAGCCTATCCCATCCCTAAAAACTTTGGTTCATTACTCAAATTTCAAGGCAACAAACATAAACCCAAAAATAAATAAAAATTGCAAAATCCGAAATATGAAAAAGAGTTAAACGTTTTATTATAAAGAACCAATAGCAAAATGTAAACAAAATTCAAGTTGAAAGAACTACAAAGAAATGCTAAGTTCTAAAATTTTCCCCAAAAAAAGTGTAAAAACGGTTTTCGCCTCCTCCCTCTTGAAAATGGGTTAAGAGGGAGTTTATATACGGAAACCAATTGACCTAGCTGCACCAGATGGTATCCGAAGCATGCTACACGAGGCTAGGGTCGAGCTCCACTTCGGGTCCATGGTCGGATAGGCGATCGGGTGGTTCAATTCTTCGATCTGAATGTATGTACGTTCACTAAAACAGGAATAACTCTTGAACCGCACGTCCGATTGGCTTGAAATCACCACCATTGGAAAGCTAACTCTATTTCCTATAACTTTGAGGAATAACTCAGAATATTAATCTCAACAGAAAAGCTTCATTTGTGTCGATCTTTGAGGGTATCGTCATGAACTCGACTGGGTGCTCTTTGGCAATGGTTTGGTGCCTCCCATTTCCTTCTTGATGCTTCAAATTCTCTTGTGTAAACCCCATAAATGACACCAGATCCTTCCTTGTGATAGGTGCAACTCGTCAATCTTTCCTTTTGCTCATTTTAGGCTTCAAAGTATCTGTTTTTATCCAAAATGCAACAATGCAACACCCTAAAACACTTAAATGCAAATATATACGGTTAAGGATCTAAAAACACTAAGGAAAAACTCTTAACAATGCAAAACATGACAAAAAGATGGTTAAAAAGGTGTAAAATAGAGAGACATCAACACCCCCAAACTTATCTCTTGCTAGTCCTCTAGCAAGAAAGTAAGAGGATGAGGTTTGAAAGTGTGGACTCATAACCTCACAGTATCAAGCGAAGGATTCAAGTTATAGTCCTTAAAGATAGTTTAACGGTGCTAAGATCAATCAACATACCTACAAATATTTCTCTACACTTATTATAATGCATCGATCTAGTTCATCCTCCAACTAATAGTAAAGACTTGCAATTCCAAAGAACATCACTTTCACATTTATTAAAGTGTTTTGTGAATTCTTGCAAATGGAAAGTGAATCAAACTCAATCGGTTTTAAGGGTAAGGCTTTTGGAGGTAGGATTCAAATAGTATTTTCAGATGGCTTACTCTCAAACAAGAACGAATGCTAGACAATTGTGAAAACTATCTAAGACTAAGTGCAATTGGGACATACAAAGCTTAGCTTTTGATGATCTATCCTCCTAGAAGTTTTTTAATCTGATTCTACCCCTTTCTCATTCCCTCTTTTTTTTATACAACACCCAAAAACATAAACCGTTAACACCCTTGATCTTACCCTTTTTTTTTTTTTTTTTGCAATCCCTAAAGTATTAACTTTGAACAGCTAGCTCTCTTTTACAACTTTTTTCTTTCTCTGCCATACTCCTATTCTTTTTGTTGTCTCTTTTTTTTTTTTCTAGGAGACTATAGCAAGACTTTTTTATTTTTAACTTAGAGACTTAGAGCTAATTAAACTGAACCTTAGGGACTCTCTTCTTTTTATTTCTCTTTTGATCCTCAACCCAACCCCAAGTAAACATGCTAACCACCTATCTTTCAAAACCGATTCTATTAGCTAGTTTTAATGGTTCTAAACTTAGCTAAAATAAGAGCCAGTTCCCTATCGTTCTCAATACTCTCAAGGTTTCACAACCTATAGCATTATCAAAACTAAGAAGGACTCACTCAGCAAATCACAACAAGGCTTAAGAGAAAAGGTTTGGGTTCAAGTGTAGAGAAAACAATTCGGGTTAAACGAAAAGATTGGCGAAAACAGAGTGTTAACCCGAGTTTAGAGTTACCATGAGCAACCATTCAAGTTCCATAAGCAAGATAATTGAAGTTTAGGTTATGTCCAATAATATAGAGATGCTACAATGCTCAAGCAAATTTCATACAAGTGGAAGAAGCTTTTAAAAGACAAAAGGTTTCAAACAAAGATTCTTCATTTTTTCCAGAGATTGATCAAGCAACAATGAACTGTGACTAAGGGCTATAACTTTAATCCTAAGGTTGAACTTAAACAAGGTAGTTTCAATCATTGCCCCCTAAAATGCATATGCAACAGCCCTATATGAAACAATCTAGACTCGATCATATCATACTAATGCAACTAAATAAACACTCTACTTTTTATAATTTTTTTTTTTCATTTCAAAGTTTTCAACATTTTTTGGGTTTTTCTATGAAAATAGATGCAGACTCAAATGAATAAAACTATCATGCAAAATTTTGAAATAAGAAAACAAAACACAATGTTAAATACATTCTTAGACTCTTCCCTAAACTTAAATTATACAGTCTCTTGTGTAAATAAAAGTTTGAAAAATGAATATGAGAATCACACAAAGAAAACAAAACACAATGCAATGGTATAAACAATAGTGTGGATGAAGGTGATACATCATGGGTTGGTGAAGAAGGAAGTCACAGCATCTTCCATGCTTCCCAATATATACTCAGACTCGTTCACAGCTTCAGTGGTTGCTGCAGTTGGCTCATCAGTGAGCTCAGTGATATGCGCGGACCTGTTGCTCAGACCAACATATGAGTCATGCATCGGGTAAGGCATCGAGTACCCCAACGGGTTAGGCATCAGATAGGCACTAGCTTATTCAAATATCCCCTTAACACTTAATGTCTTTTATTCCTGGAATTCAAAAACACTAAAGAAAAGAAATCAAAACAAAAAACACTTAAACCATATTTTCAAGGATACCTTTGGTACTTCCTCCCAGGTGAGCTTGTTTAAAGTCACTAAGCTTGACTGTGCACACTTCTCATGCTTTGGAAGAGTCATAGAGAGGTGATAAAGTCCTCTCTATTCCCTGAGATTTCATTTTTCCTCTCTTTCCAGGATCAATGCTAAAAGAGTTGTTCCTCCTCTTTATACTCAGCCCTTGCTTTGCTTTCTTTGAAGAAGAACCACTGATTTTCCTTTAGAGTGTCTTGATTTTCCCACTCATCTTCTTCATGTTAGCTGTCAACTCCCTCACAGAATCCTTGAGAATGTTAATAGTTTGAAGTGTTGACAACCCATCAGATGCGAGATTTCTTGGCTCTAGTTGTTGGGGAAGCTTGGGGATTGAATCTAGGCATTTTGGGAGAGCTGGAGCATGACCCAACCATGGACCCGAACATGAACCTGACCATGAGGTTTGATACTAGGATTTTTGTATGTATCCTAGCAGGTTCAATTAACCTTATGTGTTGTAGTACTTAAGATGTCAATCCAAATGGGATGATGCTATCACTCAAGATGCAATCAAGCAATCACAAGTAAAGCCAATTCAGAGAGTGGTTTTATATCTAACAATCCTAGAATGATCAGAATACAAAACGGAAATGAACTACAGAACTAGAAACGAACATGCATGACATGAAACGAACATGAATAAGTAAAAGTAAAAACAATTCTAAGCATGAACTAGATAGCAAGATCAGAAACGGTCTCAAGAATGCAATATCAATCAGAAAGATAGAAGTCCTAAAGATGGGAGTAATTGATGTCGGCGGAGTCTCCTAGTCTACAGACTGTTTAACATGCCACAAGCAAACTATCCCTAAACAATGAACATCACGACTTAGCTAATCCAATCTCTTGGCATAAGCTACTCAGACTCAACCACTTCCAAACCTAGCTCTCGCTAGAGAAACATGGTCGAGCAGGCATGACAAGCCAGTTCATTCATGTCAATGAACACCCTAGTGATAACAAGATTTTCACCCAGGGTATCAATTCCCTATGCAGTTGTAGTACAAAGGGTTATCAATCCAAATGGTTGTGATGTTAGCAGATAAGATATGATCAGAACAATGCAAGTCAAGCCAAGCAATGGTGTGAGTTTTTGACTATCAACCTAAGGTAAACAAAAAGGAAATTAAAAACAAGAACCACACAACCTAAGTACACGATGCAAGCAATCGAGTATCGGATCGAGTGGGTGGTCGGATAACAGCAGAATCAAGAACACAAAGATGAACAACTTGAGGGTGTACACGAGGCTAGTGATTGAGTACCAGTTCAGGTAGAGGATCGAGTTATTGACAAAAGGCTTAAACAATCAAACACGAAAGCTCCTAAGGATAGGGTAATCGACTCATAAGTGTTCCTGATGAATTTGGGATGTCTCACATGCCTCAAGCAAAATATTCCCTAAACAAAGAACCTCTAAACCTTGCAAATCCACTCTCGTGGTAAAAACAATCAACCCTAATCACTCCCCTACCCAAATCTCGTTGGAGAAACATGAATAAGCAGGCATTAAAATCCGATTCATTATTGTCAATAAACTCCTTACACATCTAATCCTTAGGCCAAGTGAGTAAATCTCTAGCATTGGTTGGTTCAAGCTTTTCAACAAACATCTCTCGATGGCAAAACACCCTAGATCTAATCTCAACCTCTCGGTCTGAAACTAGCATTAAACATACCAATCTAGAAAGAAATTTTCATAAAAACAATCAAGCTAAGACATCCTAATCGATCAAGAACACATACTCGCCTATCACATCCTTAGAAACCTTGATTCAGTACTCAGTTCTCCTGGCAAACAATATAAAACAGAAACGAATAAGAATTGCATTCAACTAAAAGGAAAACTGAAGTAATGAAAAAATACAGAATCGCAAATGAAAAAGTAGTTAAAAGATGTAAAAATAAAATCCTAACAAAGCTTGAAAAGTGTAAATCGCTCTCTCTCTCTCTCTCTCTCAGAAGCACTTGCTCTCTGGGTTCGTGAGTGTCTGCGGCTTTGCTAGGGCAAGAAAAAGGAAGGAGGTTTATATATGGAAACCCTTTTGACCTAGCCGTTCAGTTCTGCCCGAAGGTCTGCTCAAGGCTATGCACGAGGTTCTAGTCGTGTGGATGCTCGGGTAGGGTTTTGGGTTGTTTTTCCTGCGCTCAGATCCTCTTCGGTCGGATTAAGGTTCGGACTGTTCTTCTCGCACGATCACTCCATCGGGTAAATGTTCGGGTTTTACCTCATTCTTCCCCTTTTAGGGCTCCAAAGCACATGTTTTCATCTAAAATGCACAAATGCAACAATGCAGCACCCTATACAGCCTAAATGCAAATTCCTAAGGTTAAGAACCTAAAAATGCTAAGGCTAGGGTATTTATAATGCAAAACATGGATGAAAATGGTGTCTAAAACATGTAAATTAGAGAGTTATCAACACTCCCAAAGTTATCTCTTGCTAGTCCTCTAGCAAGGAAGTAAGAGGATGAGGTTTGAAAGTGAAGACTCATAACCTCATAGTATCAAGCGAAGGGTTCAAGCTATAGTCCTTAAGGATAGTTTAAAGGTGCTAAGATCAATCAACATACTTACAAATATTTTTCTATGCTTATCCCCATGCATCGATCTAGTTTATCCTCCAACTAATAGTAAAGACTTGCGATTCCAAAGAACATCTCTTTCATTAAAGTGTTTGGCGAATTCTTGCAAATGGAAAGTGAATCAAGCTCAATCGGTTTCAAGGGTAAGGCTTTTTGGTAGGTAGGTTCCAAACAATATCTTTAAGTGGCTTACTCTCAAAAGAAGGAATGTTAGACAGTTGTAAAAACTATCTAAGATTGAAAACAATTGAGGCATTCAAAGCTGAACTCTTGATTATCTACTATTTTCTCATTCACTTTCTTTTTATCCAACACCCTAGAATAAAACTGCCTACAACATTGATTTTAACTCCCCAGTTTTTTTTACAAACCCTAAAGTTTTAACTTTGAACAGCTAGCTCTATTTTACAACAAATTTTCTTTTTCTTTGCTATACTCCTATTTTTTTTTGTTTTTTTTTTTTTTCCTTTTCTAGGAGACTATAACAAGACTTTTCTCTTTTTTTTTTTACTTAGATACTTAGAGCTAATTAAACTGAACCTTAGGGACTCTCTTCTTTTATTTCTCTTTTGATCCTCAACCCAACCCAAATAAACATGATAATCACCTATCTTTCAAAACCGATTCTATTAGCTAATCCAAATGGTTCTAAACTTAGCTAAAACAAGAGCCAGTTCTTTGTCGTTCTCAATACTCTCAAGGTTTCACAACCTATAGCACCATCAAAACATGAAAATGCCTCACTCAACAAATCATAACAAGGCTTGAAAGAAAATGTTTGGGTTCAAGGGTAGGGGAAAACAATTCCGGGTTAAACGAAAAGATTGGTGGAAGCATGTTTTGTTGAAGCATGTTCTTCATTTCTTGATCTTGAGCAGGAAGCTGTTGATAAGCAAAATAAGGTGGTGGACCCATTGCTTGGTTTTGATAACCTCCTTGTGGCGTATGGCTGTAGAATTCATTGTAGCCTTCCTGATTCTAGATGTAGCCTCCAATGTGTTTTGGCCACCATTGAGGCCCAATCTGAACTATTGGATTTTCCATTCCCACTTCTTCTTGTTCAACTTTGATATTGTCCTTTGATGTCTCAGTTCTCTTGGGAAAAGGTTGGTGTATACAAGTACCCAATCAAGTATCTGAATGGTCACACGAGCAGGTACTCGAGTAGACAGGTTCGGGTAGGGGTTCGGGTGGGGGATCGGATAGGGGGTCCCGTAGGTTCACCTGAGATCCAAACTAGACAAGTAAACAGTCAGTATCGAGAATAGATAATAATAAAAAGAACTTGATCTAGCAAGTGTTGAAATCCTAATTGTAACAAGAAACAACCAAATGGCAACGACGCCAAATTGATAATAGGTTTTTACACCAAGATATCAATTCCCTATGCAGTTGTGATACAAAGGGTTATCAATATAAATTGTTATATGCTAGCAGATAGGATGCAATCAAAGCAATGCAAGTCAAGCCAAGCAATAATGAGGGTTTTGTCCAACAACCTAAAATGAACATAAATAAAAAGAACGAAATAAAACTACACAACCAGGGTACATGATGACCAGATCGAGTAGGGGATCGGGTAACAAGAAAATAAGAACAAAATGAAAAACAACTCGAGGTACCACACGAAGCACCTGATCGAGTACCAGGTCGGGTTGGTGGTCGAGTTGATATTAAAATTGTAAACAATCAAAATATGAAAGCTCCTAAGAATGGGGTAATCGGTTCATAAGTATTCCTAATCAACGTAGAATGTTTTACGGGCCTCAAGCAATCTATTCCCTACACAATGAATTTCTAAACCTTGCTAATCCACTCTCTTGGTAGAAACAATCAACCCTAATCACTCCCTTACCCAACTCTCGTTGGACAAACATGACCAAGCAGGCATTAAAATCCAATCCATTATTATCAAAAAATTCCTTACACATATAATCTCTTAGCCTAAGTGAGTAAATATCTGGCATTAATTTATTCAGGTATTTCATCGAGCACCTCTCGGTGTGGAAATGCCTAGAATCTAATCTCAACCTCTTGGTTCGAAACTAGCATTAAAACCACTAATCCAAACGAGAAATTTCATAAAACAAACAATCTAAAACATCATAATCGATTAAGAAGACTTACTAGCCTATCCCATCCCTAGAAACTTTGGTACACTACTCAGATTTCATGGCAACAAACATAAACCCATAAAGAAATAAAAATTGCATAAGCAGAAAGATGAAAAAGAGATAAACGTTTTATTATAAAGAAGCAATAGCAAAATGTAAACAGAATTCAAATTAAAAGAACTACAAAAAACTGGAAAATAAATGCTAAGTTCTAAAATTTGCTCCAAGAAAAGTGTAAAAACGGTTCTCGCCTCCTCCCTCTCGAAAATAGGTTAGGAGGTGATTTATATATGGAAACCAATTGACCTAGCCGCACCATATAGTATCTGAAGCATGCTACACGAGGCTAGGGTCGAGCTCCACTTTGGGTGCATGGTTGGATAGGCGATCGGGTGATTCAATTCTTCGATCTGGATGTATGTACGTTCACTAAAATAGTAATAACTCTTGAACCGCAAGTCCGATTGGCCTGAAATCACAACCATTGGAAAGCTAACCTGATTCCATTTAACTTTGATGAAGAACTCAGAAGCTGAATCTTAATGGAAAAGCTTCATTAGTGTCGACCTTGAGGGTATTGTCATTAACTCGACTGGGTGCTCTTTGGCAATGGTCGGGTGGTATGGTCCGGTGCCTCCCTTTTCCTTCTTGATGCTTCAAATCCTTTTGTGTAAACCCCATAAATGACACCAGATCCTTCCTTGTGATAGATGCAACTCGTTAATCCCTCTTTTTACTCATTTTAAGCTCCAAAATACCTATTTTCATCCAAAATGCAACAATGCAACACCCTAAAACACTTAAATACAAATATCTAAGGTTAAGGACCTAAAAATACTAAGGACATACTCTTAACAATGCAAAACATGAAAAAAAAGATGGTTAACAAAATGTAAAATAGAGAGACATCACATTCCTTAGGGAGTTGAAACGCAGCTAGCCAAAAATTTGCAATACTCACCGAAGCTAACAAATTCAACCTGCCTGCATACAATAGCAAACGAGTGGTCCATGAGCTGATTTGCTTCCTTATCTGATCTTATAATGGTTGATAGTCTGCTCTAGTGAACCTCTTAGTGAGAAGAGGGAGTGACCCATATATCATGTTGGCATGCCTCTCTGTAATGCCACAGCTAGATATAGAGTAGATTTTTCCAAACTAATCTTCAATCCGGAGAACATAGCAAACTCCTCAAAAACCCTTAGAATACCATCTATAGACCGGACTTTACCATCTGTAAGCACCATCAAATCATCATCGAGACTCAAGTGAATGAGACCGAGAGCCTTGTAGTGTGGATGATATCCAACGCAGGAAATGGCGGTAACCCTATCTAATAACTTGGAGAGAACTTCAATGCATATGATAAACAAATAGGAATAGAAAGAAGAATAGTCTTGCCGCAGTCCACGCTCACTCCTAAAATACCCACCGAGTTCCCCAATTGATTCTCATGTAATTTTCATTGTTGCATTAAATGTCCAATTGTATTTTCTTGCATTTTGATATTTCAAGAGAGCTTGTGGTATCTTGGTTTTCTTTTGGACTCATTCCATTTGCATTTGACGAGATTGACGGATTGGAAGCACAAGAGGATATATAGAAAGATCCAAAGCTGAGTTTATGGAGAAGATAGCCTGATCAAGAAACTAATTAATTATCTCGAGAGGAGGCGAGCAAGACATTTAATATGGCCTGGAGTGGAACCTTGAAATGAGAGGATATGAGTTAGAAACTCCCGAAGAGCAGAATGACAAAGAAGCAAGACAGCTGTGAACTGTGTTGGTTTGGCAAAAAAGAAAGTCTTCACGGCTTCTAACTCGGAATGAAAGCAAAAAAGTTGTGAAGTGTGTTATTTGTTTATTTAAGTTTGCACTTATCTTTTTCATATACTAGGTTTTGAATCCACGCGTAGTTTGATATATTTTGATAAAAATTATATATGATTGATGAGGTAGTGAAATATTATCTTACAGAAGTATTCAACTTGATATTTTAGGTGATTTGTATAAAAGTTACAAATCCTATGTTATTCAATCATAGATTTTAAAAAGTCTTCTGAAATCCACTGTTATTGAACTGATGATTTAAAAATCTACTTTATAATCCACTGTTATTCAAAACAGTTCGTGGATTTAGATTTTAATAAGTTTTGGGGATTCTGGAGGATTTGAGAGAATTCGTTTAGTTAAAAATACAGAAATCCAAATCTCATGGTTTTAGGTGGGATTTGAAAGAATTTTCCCATAAATCATATCAACTTCCCTAAAATCAATCAAAATTCCAAATTTCCTAAATTCCATGAAATCCTCCAAAATCATTGTTTCAATACACCCCCCTAAAATTACTATTAAGGAAAAAAATAAATTTCATATACACAATTTTTAAAAATATAAAAATCAGTTGTGTTCTAAAATCAAATCTGATAAAAAAATCATGAATCTAACTCGACATCCAGGCGAGGCGGATCAAACTGGTGACCTCACATATCTTAAACCATTTCTTTGGCCACCAGAAAAATGAAACAATTTTATAATCATGAATTTATCTCCTTTTTCATATTTAATTGATCACTATCACCTCTGTTTTCGTATTTTTTATTTAATGTTTTCTTATTCTTCATATTCTTTCTTGTCATTTTCATTGTCAAATTTTATACCAATTGTCATCGTTACATTTACCGTTCAGTTCTTTGTTATACTCTTCTTTTTGTTCTTCCTTTTCAACTTTTTCACATTCTTTCACTGAAAAAACCTTTTTTTTTTAGACTAACACACAACTTGTTAACCCATCAAACTCCAAGACCAAAATCATTTTTTTCTCATAAAAATTGTACAATTCATGAAAACCAGCATAGTCAACACATGCACCCAATTATTGATAATTTCATCCATATACTTCTCAAACCAAAATCCTTACTTGCACAGAAAGTAATATGAACACATATATAGTAAAAACAATATTTGTGTTTTTCGTCGATCCTTCTTCTTTAAACTCAAATAACATCAAATCAAGGTCTTTCAACGTCAATCCTTCTTTCTTCGACTTAAAAATAAAAATTTTACTGCAAAAGTATCAAATCATCTGTAAAGTGATACGGAAAACATGTTTTACAGCTCATAAGAGATATAAAGCACAAACGGAGATAAGTAAGATAGTTTCAAGATATTAAAAAAATTGATATATAATATTTCGTAATTCTTAAACTTTTAAATTATTAAAACATATTAAATATTTAAAATATTTCAAACTTTAGATGTAGTTTAATTATCTGTAAAAAAAATTTTTAGAGTTAAATATTAATGACACTTTTACTTTTTATAGAGTTTAAATAGTTATAATATTTTAACATTTTTATGGAGGTATTATAATTTTTCTAAACATTCTATAATAAATATTTAAACCTTTAAAAAATTAATTTGCTAAACTAAATCAAATAACTGTTAAATTTGAAAACTTGATAAATAAGCATAAATCAAGCAAACCTGATAAATTTAAAGTTATAAACATATTATTTTTATTTATAATGGTTCTCAGCCATTGTCTAAAATTTTCTATTCGATGTGGGACGTTGTACATATTTCTTTTATTTCTATAGATTTTTTTTTTCTAAAAAAATCTTAATAATATAGATTACTACTATATTTCCAAAAAAAATTCTTAGCGAAATATCTAATTCTTACTGGTTTTATTAAATCCTATATGGACACTATGAGTTTATAGCTTCAACTTTTTATTAGTATATATATACTATCTTAAAATTTTTATGGAGGTTAAGTAATTGTAATACTCCCTCTGTTTCACAAAGAGTGTCATTTTGGCCTGATTTTTTTGTTTCAAATTAAGTGTCATTTTAGATTTTCAATGTAATATTAAGCATAAATTTCCAACTTTAACCTCATATTCATTGAAGAATATCAAGAGTCAATATCAATTTTAAGGGTATAAGAGATATTTAAATATGTTTTCTTAATTTGTGTGTAAAGTGTAAAAATGACACTTATTATGAAACAGAGGGAGTATTTTAAAACATTCTATAAAGTTTAAATATTTTAATATTTGAACCTTTTAAAAGTTTCAATATTTATTATATTTCAAATTTTTAAAATTTATAAATTTTAATTATTTTAAAGACCTTTTAAATGTTAAGAAATTTTTCAAATTTAAAAATTATAATATTTTGAAACCTTTTTAAAGCTAAAACTTTTAGAAGTTTCAATATTTATAATATTTTAAACTTTTAAAAGGTTCGAATATAATATTTGAACCTTTTAAAAAGTTTCAATATTTATAATATTTTAAGCTATTAAAATTTTAAAATTATAATATTTAAAAACTTTTTAAAGGCTAAGAGCTTTTAAAATTTTCAATATCTATAATATTTAAAAAATTTTAAAAAATTAATATTATAATATTTTTTGAAACTTTTTAAAGTTTTAGTTTGATCAAATAAAAAGCTGGATCAAACCGAATAAAACTTTTAAACTTGGACGCCTGATAAATCAAACTTTCCTGCTCATTCGTTGTTGGAAGCATATTAATCTTATTTATACTGGTTTGAACCATCGTCTAAAAATTTTCTAGCTAATGTGGGATATCGTACATAGTTTTTTTTATTTCCATATATTAAAAATTTTCCTTTTTCTAAAAAATTCTGGAAATTTAGAAAATGTTAATGAATGACATGTCAAATCCTGATAGGTTGCTTAAAATAATTCTTAATATATAAAATTTTGTAAATTTCTAAAAATGTTAATTAGTGACATGTTGAATATCTATTGGTTTTTTTAAAGCTTAGGTGGACAGCCTTAGAAGCTTATAGCTCCTACTTTTATTTAGTATAATGTTATTCCTTGTTTCTATTTATATCTTAATATAGAAAGGTATTTAAATTTTAAGAATTTTAGTTAGTGAAATGGCTAATCGTGATTAGTTAATTTTCCTTATGAATATACATATATATACTGGATAAACTTTATGTGAATACACTTACTTAAATTTTAGAAGAGATTAAAAATTAAAATTACAAAACAATCAGAATCAATAACATATCATTATTAAAGGTTTACGAATATTTGAATTTAAACCTTTTAAAATACTAATTTTCTATTGGAAGTCTTTTGATTTTCCATTTTTTGTTAATTTAATTATTTTTTTCATTTATCTTTTTTTTTCCACAAATGTAATATATATTGATTAACAAAGATCATTACATAGAGAGTTGCTCAGCTATGGTGGCTTCAAAACAGAGTCAGTGTAATATTGAGAATTTATACATCCATTCTTAGCTAAGGCATGTGCCACCCTATTACATTCTCTCTTTGTGAAAGTAAATGAAATTTGCCCTATTTTGGAAGACCAAGCTCTTATGTCATGCAGAAGATTTGTTAAGGAGACATCCATAGTATAACCATTTACAATTTTAATCAGAATTTCACAGTCTCCTTCAAAGATAATTGCTTGATAACCACGAATCCATGCTTGTTGAATCGCTATAAGCAATCCTTTTGTCTCTGCCTCTAGTGGAGATCGTACATTGTGTAGTTTAGTTGCTCCCCATACTATTGGTTCACCTTGATGGTTCCTAAACATCCATCCTCCTGTTGCCTGATGTGTCTGATAGTCAAAACTAGCATCAAAATTGCATTTCAAATACGGTTGAGTTGGCGGTAACCAAGTACTTATGTTTCGGTGTGTTGCAGGTAGTAAGGACGATGTGTTCTTTAAGGTGTTAATCCATTCTTTTGTGTCCGACTTTGACATTAAAACTGTTTTCGACGCACTTTCACGAAAATTATTGAAAACTTGATTGTTTCTTGCTTTCCAAATGCGCCATATCAGAACAAAGGGCAACAGAGAATCATGTAAATTGGTTGTTTGTGATTGGAATGATAGCAGTTGGTCAATGACATCCTCTACACTTGAAGGTAGGTGAGAAGTGTTTAAAGAAACAGTACCGGAAAGTCTCCATGACATTATGGCAAAATGACAAGAAAATAGAGCATGATGGATTGACTCCTCTGTTTGACGACACCGTGAACATAAAGGATCAATGTTCATACCTCGTGATCGTAACCGTGTAGTGACTGGTATAGCTTGACATAATATACGCCACAGAAAATGTTTGATCTTTGGTTGTAACCTTAGCTTCCAAATTTTATTCTTTAGTTCCACTGAACCATGAGGGATATTTGGGATATCTCCTGGATCAAAGGGATAGTGTGTGATGAACCAGTAACCAGATTTTACAGTATAATCCCTGGAGCGAGTATAATTCCAAATGAGTTTATCTGAATATTCATCTTAAGAGAGGTGGATGTTTTTAATCATCTCTTGTTCCGACTGTTGAACTGATTTTAGTAGTTTTTGATTGTCCCATGTCCGAGAATCACCCGTTTTAATGATGAAATGATCAAGTGTTGTCGATGATTGTACTGGTGAGGTTTGGACTAATCTTGGTGGATGAACTTCAAGGAAATTATCCTCCCCGATACGGATAGTCTTACCATCCCCCACAATGTATCTAGAACCTTTTTTAATAAGATCTAGACCGATTAAAATAGACGACCATCCGTAGGACTGTTTCTTTCTTTGTTTAGCATCGAGTATAGACTCATCACGATAGTATCTGTTTTTCATCACTTTCGCAAAAAGAGAATTAGGGTATTGTATTAACCTCCATGCTTGTTTTGCCAAAAGGGCATCATTGAATTTTGCAAGATCCTTAAATCCTAATCCCCCTTCTCTTTTTGAACACTGTAATTTTTTCCAAGCAATCCATGGTATGCTTCTTTTATTTGAACTCTTTTCCCACCAATATTGCATTAACAGGGCCTCAATTTCAGTGGTGATTCCTAATGGTAGTTTAAAGCATGACATAGCATAGACCGGCATTGATAAAGCCACTGAGTTTAAC
Source organism: Camelina sativa (assembly GCF_030686135.1). Classification (NCBI taxonomy): domain Eukaryota; kingdom Viridiplantae; phylum Streptophyta; class Magnoliopsida; order Brassicales; family Brassicaceae; genus Camelina; species Camelina sativa. Next base: position 12,897,444 of record NC_141896.1, on the reverse strand, counting down.
ATTATTTCTTTGCCTGCAGGAGATAGCTTCTTTGCTGTCCAGCCATTAGTGCGTTTCTTGATCCTGTCGACAATATACTCAAACATTTCCTTCTTTTTGCTACCAAACTGCTCCGGGAGACCCAAATACTTGCCACCTCCACCATGATTAGGGATGTCTAGGATCACTTTCAGGCGTTGTTGGGTAGTTCCATATACTTGACTCCCAAATGTGATCATAGATTTCGATGTATTTATTTTTTGTCCCGAATAATATTCGTATATGTCGAAAACATCTTTCAATGCTTGACAGTTTTTCTTATTAGCTTTGCAAAAGAATAGGCAATCATCAGCAAATTGCAAGTGAGTAATACTTGGAGCACCATTACCAATCCGAATACCACAAAGATTTCCTTCTCGAGAACTTGATGATATTAAGTGACTTAGTATATCCGAGCATAGTATGAACAGGTACGGTGACAGAGGGTCTCCCTGTCTAATACCTCTCGTTGGTTGAATAAAACCATAAGGAGCTCCATTAATTAGGACTGAGTAGTTAACTGTTGTTACTACCGCCATGATCCAATTTATCCATTTTGGACAAAAACCAAAAAGTTGTAAAGTTGTTTCCAGGAAATTCCACTCGACATGGTCATAGGCTTTTGTGACATCTGTTTTTACAGCCATGTAAGTCTGTGAGACTCGAGTTCTGACTTTTAATGCATGCATAACTTCATGTGCAATCATTACATTGTCTTGGATTAATCGTCCCGGGATGAAAGCAGCTTGAGAGTCCGAGACTATGTCATTCAAGTGTGGTTTTAAGCGTTGCACCAAGCATTTAGAGACTATCTTATATAGGACATTACATAAGGCTATGGGTCGGTAATCCGAGAGAGTTTAGGGATTGTCTATCTTTGGTATCATGCAAATATTTGTGTGATTTATGCTCTGTTTCATTACTGCAGTCTCAAAAAAGGAGTGTACCTCACTTGTTACTTGTGGTCCGACTGTTCCCCAACATGCTTTATAAAACCTGGCTGTGAGACCATCCGGTCTCGGAGCACGATCATCACCTATGGAACAAACGGCATTATAAATCTCCTCATTACTAAAAGCTCTTGTAAGACTGTTATTTGCTTCCTCAGATACGTTTGGCTTGAAGTCCGCAAATACAGAGGGTGAGACATGATGGTTTGCAGTTGCGTATATATTTGTAAAAAAAACTTTGTGCATGATCCCCAATCTCCTTGTCTCCTTGATATAGATTGCCTTGTTCATCCGAGATAGATGTAATCCAATTTTTGCAAACCTCGTTTGTGCACACGCGTGAAAAAAACTGGTATTTTGATCACCAGAAGACATCCATTGGTTTCTGCTTTTTTGTTGCCAATGTTTTTCTTCATCACTATATGCTTTTGTTAAATCATCTTGCAAGAAAGGGATAGTACTTCTTATTTGTGGGTTTAGACTCTCCATTGCAAAGTTTAAACGAGCTTGAAGGTTGACAATTCGTTCCTCTGAGTTTACTTGATGTTCGCGTTTTAAGTTGGCCATACTTCGTCTGCAGTTCTTGATTCTTTCTGTTATTGGGATGTCTGACTCATCATTAGCAGCTAGCCAGCCTTCCTTGACCGTATCCTGGAAGTTTGGTACCTCTAGTAGACGTCTATCAAACTGAAATATACGTCTTTTATGCCTTACTATGTCATTTAAGTCGAGCAAAATGGGCCTGTGATCGGATCCTGCGAAATCTAAAAACTGAACCTCTGCATTTGGGAAGATTGCAGCTCCCGGTGAATTGAACATTGCTCTGTCAAGACAGCATTGTATTGTATGGGAGTGTCTTTCACCAACCCATGAGAAATTATTCTCTCTTGAACGTATGTCTTCAAGATCACACACCGCAATCATGTGTCTAAAATTTCTGAAGGTCCATTCCTCCCGAGATGGTCCACCTATTTTTTCGCGATTGCTTTTTATCTCATTAAAATCTCCGATCAGTAACCATGGTAAAGTACGTGAAAGTGTCATATGTTCAAAGCGTTCCCACAATACATGTCTTTCACTAGGATTAGGATGGCCATACACACAAGACAAGTAGAACTTAATATTATTATAGTCAACAGTTACATCAATAAGTCTCTCATCTTGTGAGATTAAGGACAAGACAACATTGTCTTTCCAAAATAAACATAAACCTCCACTCCTACCTTGAGGGGGTTGAATAAAAGCATTAGAAAATCCTAAATCACACTTAAGTTTAGTTATTACAGCATTTTGATTTAAAGTTTCAGAGAGAAAGAGAATATCACACTTAGTAGTTAAACAGAGTTTTTTTAAACGAGAAGAAGTTAAAGAAGGACCTACACCCTGACAATTCCATGAAAGTATCTTCATATTGGAAACTCTGGGGGTACTGGGCCCTCCGCGCCTCCGTCGAAACCTTTATTCACTGAATATGAGTCCATTGAAACAGTGCGTTGAGTCTTTTGTCGAAGTTGATTCAGGACCACCAACTCCTCAGCCGCTTCTGCTTTGTTGAAAGAACTCTCGAATTGTACTCGCTTACGCTTCATGAAAACAAATTCCGGTTGTGCATTGTCAGATATGTCATCAAGAAGGTTCTGCGAGTGGTTATGAGTAGCAAAACGTCCTGCGAACTTAGCATTCAAGTAGCGGATACGCTCAACCGTTAAGTCTTTATCCACGAAAACACTTGGTAGATTCTTGTTAACCCCGGTGTGTGTGCCATACCCCTGAACATGACCAATTGAAGGTGGTGGCATTTGCAAACCCGGGATGAGGGTTGCAGGGTCCACTGAAGGTAATGTATTTGCCTCGGACATATCCTTATCACCATCCTTGTGGTTCTCACCATCACTGTCATTGTCAGAATCCTCTGGTTCAGAATCATCAAAGCCAAGAGAGCATTCCTTCACATCATGTTTGAGTGACCCACATCTCGTACAGAAATTACGCAGTCTCTCAAAACAAAACTTGATTACTATATTCTCATCAACAATGAATTGAATGTTCTTTTGAAAACGCAGGGGATCATCTATGTTCCAATTTATCTTAACACGAACAGCCCCCACTTGCATCTCATTCTCATTGTAATCAACATCAGAAACATAACCTAGTTTGTTCCCTACCCACCTAGCCGTATCATTGGTTAAGCAAAGTGTAGGAATACCTTGAATTTGTACCCAAAAAGGTATAATCTTCATGTTAGCATCACTTATGTTTGGGTACCAGCGGTGGGTGGTTACCATCCAATCGTTGAAAGACCAGGGACCCCTATGCAACACCAGATTCAGAGAGTCCTCAGACTGAAATCGGAATTGTGCTCGCCCTCCATCGAGAATCCGTCCGACACATTCATCGGGGAAACCCCAAACCCGTGGCATTTGGCGTATGAGGGCTCGCAGATTCTGCTTCCGTGGATTGACTGGAGTAACGACCAAAGTGTGCCGATTGACAGAGATTGCTCGATTGAGAAACTCTGGTGGAAGTGAAATTGGGGCATCATCAATGCCCAAATCAAGATCCTGAACGGATTTGCGGATATTGTCGCTCATTGTTGGTAATAGAATGGGAAGAACATAAGGTTTTGAGAAGATGATAGAGGGAAAGCGTGGGAAATTTATGGATTTATAAGATGCCCATGACGGTTTATATTGACGGTTATCTCCCGTGAAAGTTGGGAGAAACAAACTGTCAACAGAAACTGACAGAAATAAACCGCCTACATGAAATCCCAAACCATAATTGCAAGATTCCGTGGTCGGAAAGAAACTCCTGATCAAAATTTCGATCGGAGAAATCAATTTGAAAGAAGGAAGAAGGCGATCGCCAGAGGAATCGCCGAGTGAGAAAAAAATCCATTTTTCAAAATGATCGATTACAACAACAAAAAAAATTTCAAAAAAAAAAAAAAAAAAAAAAAAAATCATTTATCTCTCAAAGTAAAATTTGTATGTAATGTATCGTAATGGTGTGGCTATGTTATATTATATTCACAAATAAATATAACTATTTTATTGCTGATTTGAATTTTTTATTAACTTGAGAAAAAAAAAAAACCTAACCCAACTTCAACTCGAAAATAAACCAAAATTTACATTTATCTTATTTCTATAAGATGTTTGTGTTTTCTTTTCTATTATTATTTTTTCATATCTTATGAGATAAATTAGTTTTACTTAAAAAGTTATGAGTAAATTATCTTTTTAGATTCTCTGACTTTTCTATAGTTATGTTATAATTATCAAGCGAGTTACCAATTTTGAAAACCAAATAAGTTCCACCAAGAAAAAAAGAATGAACTTTTGTCCATGACACTCTGAGGAGAATAAGGATGAAAAATATACATAGGATGTGTTTTTCACACACTGTCTTTGATGATAAAACCTAAAAACCATAAGAAAACCCTTAATCAGATTTCAGTGAAGCTTCTGACATTTAAGCAATCACAGATTAATACACTTTCCCAGTTTCTTCTGGAGTTCCTTGGTCTCTTTTTCAGCCCTCTCCAGATTCTCTCTCAGCTTCTTAATCTCATCACTCGACCGTTTTTGAACTTCGTTAGCCCTCTTTTCCGCTTCAATTCTTGCGGCTTGCTCTTCACCCAGTTGCTGCTCCAGCCTCTTGGCCGTTTCTCTCAGCTTTTTCTCCACCTGGAGAGCAACAAGAAAGCAGAAAACTTGTAAAGCTATGATTTAATCAATGTATAAGAAAATGCATGTGGTCAGCATTTAACAACACAACAACTTATAGCTGAAGGAATCATATAGGAATAAGATAGATGCTAATGAAAGCACAACCATAAAGCTTCTGTCTATGCAGACAATTTTGTAAGCTTATCAATTAAATGAACAACACACCCTAACCATCAACTAACTAACTCTTTTTGTACACAATTCCAACTTGGTAGATGCATAGGTGGTTGCATATGAATTATTGAAGTTATATAGCATGAACCCTTTAGAAATGTGAAAACTCAACATTGTTGTATAAAGAATGATAACAGAATTACCATCTCTGTGATACGGGTAAGCTGCCGGTCATAGGACATATCGATTTGCTTCTTGAACTCAGATATCTCATTATTTGAGTAACCTTCCAGCGCTTCAACCTCCTTTTTCTGGTCCCTTAGCTTGATAGCCTCTTCCTGGAGAATGCAACCACAGTTTAGGATTCTCTGCCTCGATTAGGAAAAGTAACAACAACTCAGAAAAAAAAAATGTAAAAGCAACAAAATTCTTCACCTGTAGCTCGTGGAACAACTCATCTGTGTACGGTCTACCATTGTTATGTTTGACAACGGATTCAACAACTGAGAGAAGCTTCTCAACTTGCTCAGCTTTCTTGACTTTATTAGTAGCCTTGTTATTAAACAATACAACCCGATTGTCACATAGCTCAAGAATTTCCTACAATCCACACCAATACAAATAACATAAGCTGAAAAAAAACAAATATCCTTCTTTTATATGATCCTCTTGAAAGGTTTCACAACCTATAGCACCATCAAAACATGAAAATGCCTCACTCAACAAATCATAACAAGGCTTGAAAGAAAATGTTTGGGTTCAAGGGTAGGGGAAAACAATTCCGGGTTAAACGAAAAGATTGGTGGAAGCATGTTTTGTTGAAGCATGTTCTTCATTTCTTGATCTTGAGCAGGAAGCTGTTGATAAGCAAAATAAGGTGGTGGACCCATTGCTTGGTTTTGATAACCTCCTTGTGGCGTATGGCTGTAGAATTCATGTAGCCTTCCTGGTTCTAGATGTAGCCTCCAATGTGTTTTGGCCACCATTGAGGCCCAATCTGAACTATTGGATTTTCCATTCCCACTTCTTCTTGTTCAACTTTGATATTGTCCTTTGATGTCTCAGTTCTCTTGGGAAAAGGTTGGTGTATACAAGTACCCAATCAAGTATCTGAATGGTCACACGAGCAGGTACTCGAGTAGACAGGTTCGGGTAGGGGTTCGGGTGGGGGATCGGATAGGGGGTCCCGTAGGTTCACCTGAGATCCAAACTAGACAAGTAAACAATCAGTATCGAGAATAGATAATAATAAAAAGAACTTGATCTAGCAAGTGTTGAAATCCTAATTGTAACAAGAAACAACCAAATGGCAACGACGCCAAATTGATAATAGGTTTTTACACCAAGATATCAATTCCCTATGCAGTTGTGATACAAAGGGTTATCAATATAAATTGTTATATGCTAGCAGATAGGATGCAATCAAAGCAATGCAAGTCAAGCCAAGCAATAATGAGGGTTTTGTCCAACAACCTAAAATGAACATAAATAAAAAGAACGAAATAAAACTACACAACCAGGGTACATGATGACCAGATCGAGTAGGGGATCGGGTAACAAGAAAATAAGAACAAAATGAAAAACAACTCGAGGTACCACACGAAGCACCTGATCGAGTACCAGGTCGGGTTGGTGGTCGAGTTGATATTAAAATTGTAAACAATCAAAATATGAAAGCTCCTAAGAATGGGGTAATCGGTTCATAAGTATTCCTAATCAACGTAGAATGTTTTACGGGCCTCAAGCAATCTATTCCCTACACAATGAATTTCTAAACCTTGCTAATCCACTCTCTTGGTAGAAACAATCAACCCTAATCACTCCCTTACCCAACTCTCGTTGGACAAACATGACCAAGCAGGCATTAAAATCCAATCCATTATTATCAAAAAATTCCTTACACATATAATCTCTTAGCCTAAGTGAGTAAATATCTGGCATTAATTTATTCAGGTATTTCATCGAGCACCTCTCGGTGTGGAAATGCCTAGAATCTAATCTCAACCTCTTGGTTCGAAACTAGCATTAAAACCACTAATCCAAACGAGAAATTTCATAAAACAAACAATCTAAAACATCATAATCGATTAAGAAGACTTACTAGCCTATCCCATCCCTAGAAACTTTGGTACACTAGTCAGATTTCATGGCAACAAACATAAACCCATAAAGAAATAAAAATTGCATAAGCAGAAAGATGAAAAAGAGATAAACGTTTTATTATAAAGAAGCAATAGCAAAATGTAAACAGAATTCAAATTAAAAGAACTACAAAAAACTGGAAAATAAATGCTAAGTTCTAAAATTTGCTCCAAGAAAAGTGTAAAAACGGTTCTCGCCTCCTCCCTCTCGAAAATAGGTTAGGAGGTGATTTATATATGGAAACCAATTGACCTAGCCGCACCATATAGTATCTGAAGCATGCTACACGAGGCTAGGGTCGAGCTCCACTTTGGGTGCATGGTTGGATAGGCGATCGGGTGATTCAATTCTTCGATCTGGATGTATGTACGTTCACTAAAATAGTAATAACTCTTGAACCGCAAGTCCGATTGGCCTGAAATCACAACCATTGGAAAGCTAACCTGATTCCATTTAACTTTGATGAAGAACTCAGAAGCTGAATCTTAATGGAAAAGCTTCATTAGTGTCGACCTTGAGGGTATTGTCATTAACTCGACTGGGTGCTCTTTGGCAATGGTCGGGTGGTATGGTCCGGTGCCTCCCTTTTCCTTCTTGATGCTTCAAATCCTTTTGTGTAAACCCCATAAATGACACCAGATCCTTCCTTGTGATAGATGCAACTCGTTAATCCCTCTTTTTACTCATTTTAAGCTCCAAAATACCTATTTTCATCCAAAATGCAACAATGCAACACCCTAAAACACTTAAATACAAATATCTAAGGTTAAGGACCTAAAAATACTAAGGACATACTCTTAACAATGCAAAACATGACAAAAAAGATGGTTAACAAAATGTAAAATAGAGAGACATCACATTCCTTAGGGAGTTGAAACGCAGCTAGCCAAAAATTTGCAATACTCACCGAAGCTAACAAATTCAACCTGCCTGCATACAATAGCAAACGAGTGGTCCATGAGCTGATTTGCTTCCTTATCTGATCTTATAATGGTTGATAGTCTGCTCTAGTGAACCTCTTAGTGAGAAGAGGGAGTGACCCATATATCATGTTGGCATGCCTCTCTGTAATGCCACAGCTAGATATAGAGTAGATTTTTCCAAACTAATCTTCAATCCGGAGAACATAGCAAACTCCTCAAAAACCCTTAGAATACCATCTATAGACCGGACTTTACCATCTGTAAGCACCATCAAATCATCATCGAGACTCAAGTGAATGAGACCGAGAGCCTTGTAGTGTGGATGATATCCAACGCAGGAAATGGCGGTAACCCTATCTAATAACTTGGAGAGAACTTCAATGCATATGATAAACAAATAGGAATAGAAAGAAGAATAGTCTTGCCGCAGTCCACGCTCACTCCTAAAATACCCACCGAGTTCCCCAATTGATTCTCATGTAATTTTCATTGTTGCATTAAATGTCCAATTGTATTTTCTTGCATTTTGATATTTCAAGAGAGCTTGTGGTATCTTGGTTTTCTTTTGGACTCATTCCATTTGCATTTGACGAGATTGACGGATTGGAAGCACAAGAGGATATATAGAAAGATCCAAAGCTGAGTTTATGGAGAAGATAGCCTGATCAAGAAACTAATTAATTATCTCGAGAGGAGGCGAGCAAGACATTTAATATGGCCTGGAGTGGAACCTTGAAATGAGAGGATATGAGTTAGAAACTCCCGAAGAGCAGAATGACAAAGAAGCAAGACAGCTGTGAACTGTGTTGGTTTGGCAAAAAAGAAAGTCTTCACGGCTTCTAACTCGGAATGAAAGCAAAAAAGTTGTGAAGTGTGTTATTTGTTTATTTAAGTTTGCACTTATCTTTTTCATATACTAGGTTTTGAATCCACGCGTAGTTTGATATATTTTGATAAAAATTATATATGATTGATGAGGTAGTGAAATATTATCTTACAGAAGTATTCAACTTGATATTTTAGGTGATTTGTATAAAAGTTACAAATCCTATGTTATTCAATCATAGATTTTAAAAAGTCTTCTGAAATCCACTGTTATTGAACTGATGATTTAAAAATCTACTTTATAATCCACTATTATTCAAAACAGTTCGTGGATTTAGATTTTAATAAGTTTTGGGGATTCTGGAGGATTTGAGAGAATTCGTTTAGTTAAAAATACAGAAATCCAAATCTCATGGTTTAGGTGGGATTTGAAAGAATTTTCCCATAAATCATATCAACTTCCCTAAAATCAATCAAAATTCCAAATTTCCTAAATTCCATGAAATCCTCCAAAATCATTGTTTCAATACACCCCCCTAAAATTACTATTAAGGAAAAAAATAAATTTCATATACACAATTTTTAAAAATATAAAAATCAGTTGTGTTCTAAAATCAAATCTGATAAAAAAATCATGAATCTAACTCGACATCCAGGCGAGGCGGATCAAACTGGTGACCTCACATATCTTAAACCATTTCTTTGGCCACCAGAAAAATGAAACAATTTTATAATCATGAATTTATCTCCTTTTTCATATTTAATTGATCACTATCACCTCTGTTTTCGTATTTTTTATTTAATGTTTTCTTATTCTTCATATTCTTTCTTGTCATTTTCATTGTCAAATTTTATACCAATTGTCATCGTTACATTTACCGTTCAGTTCTTTGTTATACTCTTCTTTTTGTTCTTCCTTTTCAACTTTTTCACATTCTTTCACTGAAAAAACCTTTTTTTTTTAGACTAACACACAACTTGTTAACCCATCAAACTCCAAGACCAAAATCATTTTTTTCTCATAAAAATTGTACAATTCATGAAAACCAGCATAGTCAACACATGCACCCAATTATTGATAATTTCATCCATATACTTCTCAAACCAAAATCCTTACTTGCACAGAAAGTAATATGAACACATATATAGTAAAAACAATATTTGTGTTTTTCGTCGATCCTTCTTCTTTAAACTCAAATAACATCAAATCAAGGTCTTTCAACGTCAATCCTTCTTTCTTCGACTTAAAAATAAAAATTTTACTGCAAAAGTATCAAATCATCTGTAAAGTGATACGGAAAACATGTTTTACAGCTCATAAGAGATATAAAGCACAAACGGAGATAAGTAAGATAGTTTCAAGATATTAAAAAAATTGATATATAATATTTCGTAATTCTTAAACTTTTAAATTATTAAAACATATTAAATATTTAAAATATTTCAAACTTTAGATGTAGTTTAATTATCTGTAAAAAAAATTTTTAGAGTTAAATATTAATGACACTTTTACTTTTTATAGAGTTTAAATAGTTATAATATTTTAACATTTTTATGGAGGTATTATAATTTTTCTAAACATTCTATAATAAATATTTAAACCTTTAAAAAATTAATTTGCTAAACTAAATCAAATAACTGTTAAATTTGAAAACTTGATAAATAAGCATAAATCAAGCAAACCTGATAAATTTAAAGTTATAAACATATTATTTTTATTTATAATGGTTCTCAGCCATTGTCTAAAATTTTCTATTCGATGTGGGACGTTGTACATATTTCTTTTATTTCTATAGATTTTTTTTTTCTAAAAAAATCTTAATAATATAGATTACTACTATATTTCCAAAAAAAATTCTTAGCAAAATATCTAATTCTTACTGGTTTTATTAAATCCTATATGGACACTATGAGTTTATAGCTTCAACTTTTTATTAGTATATATATACTATCTTAAAATTTTTATGGAGGTTAAGTAATTGTAATACTCCCTCTGTTTCACAAAGAGTGTCATTTTGGCCTGATTTTTTTGTTTCAAATTAAGTGTCATTTTAGATTTTCAATGTAATATTAAGCATAAATTTCCAACTTTAACCTCATATTCATTGAAGAATATCAAGAGTCAATATCAATTTTAAGGGTATAAGAGATATTTAAATATGTTTTCTTAATTTGTGTGTAAAGTGTAAAAATGACACTTATTATGAAACAGAGGGAGTATTTTAAAACATTCTATAAAGTTTAAATATTTTAATATTTGAACCTTTTAAAAGTTTCAATATTTATTATATTTCAAATTTTTAAAATTTATAAATTTTAATTATTTTAAAGACCTTTTAAATGTTAAGAAATTTTTCAAATTTAAAAATTATAATATTTTGAAACCTTTTTAAAGCTAAAACTTTTAGAAGTTTCAATATTTATAATATTTTAAACTTTTAAAAGGTTCGAATATAATATTTGAACCTTTTAAAAAGTTTCAAAATTTATAATATTTTAAACTATTAAAATTTTAAAATTATAATATTTAAAAACTTTTTAAAGGCTAAGAGCTTTTAAAATTTTCAATATCTATAATATTTAAAAAAATTTTAAAAATTAATATTATAATATTTTTTGAAACTTTTTAAAGTTTTAGTTTGATCAAATAAAAAGCTGGATCAAACCGAATAAAACTTTTAAACTTGGACGCCTGATAAATCAAACTTTCCTGCTCATTCGTTGTTGGAAGCATATTAATCTTATTTATACTGGTTTGAACCATCGTCTAAAAATTTTCTAGCTAATGTGAGATATCGTACATAGTTTTTTTTATTTCCATATATTAAAAATTTTCCTTTTTCTAAAAAATTCTGGAAATTTAGAAAATGTTAATGAATGACATGTCAAATCCTGATAGGTTGCTTAAAATAATTCTTAATATATAAAATTTTGTAAATTTCTAAAAATGTTAATTAGTGACATGTTGAATATCTATTGGTTTTTTTAAAGCTTAGGTGGACAGCCTTAGAAGCTTATAGCTCCTACTTTTATTTAGTATAATGTTATTCCTTGTTTCTATTTATATCTTAATATAGAAAGGTATTTAAATTTTAAGAATTTTAGTTAGTGAAATGGCTAATCGTGATTAGTTAATTTTCCTTATGAATATACATATATATACTGGATAAACTTTATGTGAATACACTTACTTAAATTTTAGAAGAGATTAAAAATTAAAATTACAAAACAATCAGAATCAATAACATATCATTATTAAAGGTTTACGAATATTTGAATTTAAACCTTTTAAAATACTAATTTTCTATTGGAAGTCTTTTGATTTTCCATTTTTTGTTAATTTAATTATTTTTTTCATTTATCTTTTTTTTTCCACAAATGTAATATATATTGATTAACAAAGATCATTACATAGAGAGTTGCTCAGCTATGGTGGCTTCAAAACAGAGTCAGTGTAATATTGAGAATTTATACATCCATTCTTAGCTAAGGCATGTGCCACCCTATTACATTCTCTCTTTGTGAAAGTAAATGAAATTTGCCCTATTTTGGAAGACCAAGCTCTTATGTCATGCAGAAGATTTGTTAAGGAGACATCCATAGTATAACCATTTACAATTTTAATCAGAATTTCACAGTCTCCTTCAAAGATAATTGCTTGATAACCACGAATCCATGCTTGTTGAATCGCTATAAGCAATCCTTTTGTCTCTGCCTCTAGTGGAGATCGTACATTGTGTAGTTTAGTTGCTCCCCATACTATTGGTTCACCTTGATGGTTCCTAAACATCCATCCTCCTGTTGCCTGATGTGTCTGATAGTCAAAACTAGCATCAAAATTGCATTTCAAATACGGTTGAGTTGGCGGTAACCAAGTACTTATGTTTCGGTGTGTTGCAGGTAGTAAGGACGATGTGTTCTTTAAGGTGTTAATCCATTCTTTTGTGTCCGACTTTGACATTAAAACTGTTTTCGACGCACTTTCACGAAAATTATTGAAAACTTGATTGTTTCTTGCTTTCCAAATGCGCCATATCAGAACAAAGGGCAACAGAGAATCATGTAAATTGGTTGTTTGTGATTGGAATGATAGCAGTTGGTCAATGACATCCTCTACACTTGAAGGTAGGTGAGAAGTGTTTAAAGAAACAGTACCGGAAAGTCTCCATGACATTATGGCAAAATGACAAGAAAATAGAGCATGATGGATTGACTCCTCTGTTTGACGACACCGTGAACATAAAGGATCAATGTTCATACCTCGTGATCGTAACCGTGTAGTGACTGGTATAGCTTGACATAATATACGCCACATAAAATGTTTGATCTTTGGTTGTAACCTTAGCTTCCAAATTTTATTCTTTAGTTCCACTGAACCATGAGGGATATTTGGGATATCTCCTGGATCAAAGGGATAGTGTGTGATGAACCAGTAACCAGATTTTACAGTATAATCCCTGGAGCGAGTATAATTCCAAATGAGTTTATCTGAATATTCATCTTAAGAGAGGTGGATGTTTTTAATCATCTCTTGTTCCGACTGTTGAACTGATTTTAGTAGTTTTTGATTGTCCCATGTCCGAGAATCACCCGTTTTAATGATGAAATGATCAAGTGTTGTCGATGATTGTACTGGTGAGGTTTGGACTAATCTTGGTGGATGAACTTCAAGGAAATTATCCTCCCCGATACGGATAGTCTTACCATCCCCCACAATGTATCTAGAACCTTTTTTAATAAGATCTAGACCGATTAAAATAGACGACCATCCGTAGGACTGTTTCTTTCTTTGTTTAGCATCGAGTATAGACTCATCACGATAGTATCTGTTTTTCATCACTTTCGCAAAAAGAGAATTAGGGTATTGTATTAACCTCCATGCTTGTTTTGCCAAAAGGGCATCATTGAATTTTGCAAGATCCTTAAATCCTAATCCCCCTTCTCTTTTTGAACACTGTAATTTTTTCCAAGCAATCCATGGTATGCTTCTTTTATTTGAACTCTTTTCCCACCAATATTGCATTAACAGGGTCTCAATTTCAGTGGTGATTCCTAATGGTAGTTTAAAGCATGACATAGCATAGACCGGCATTGATAAAGCCACTGAGTTTAACATTATTTCTTTGCCTGCAGGAGATAGCTTCTTTGCTGTCCAGCCATTAGTGCGTTTCTTGATCCTGTCGACAATATACTCAAACATTTCCTTCTTTTTGCTACCAAACTGCTCCGGGAGACCCAAATACTTGCCACCTCCACCATGATTAGGGATGTCTAGGATCACTTTCAGGCGTTGTTGGGTAGTTCCATATACTTGACTCCCAAATGTGATCATAGATTTCGATGTATTTATTTTTTGTCCCGAATAATATTCGTATATGTCGAAAACATCTTTCAATGCTTGACAGTTTTTCTTATTAGCTTTGCAAAAGAATAGGCAATCATCAGCAAATTGCAAGTGAGTAATACTTGGAGCACCATTACCAATCCGAATACCACAAAGATTTCCTTCTCGAGAACTTGATGATATTAAGTGACTTAGTATATCCGAGCATAGTATGAACAGGTACGGTGACAGAGGGTCTCCCTGTCTAATACCTCTCGTTGGTTGAATAAAACCATAAGGAGCTCCATTAATTAGGACTGAGTAGTTAACTGTTGTTACTACCGCCATGATCCAATTTATCCATTTTGGACAAAAACCAAAAAGTTGTAAAGTTGTTTCCAGGAAATTCCACTCGACATGGTCATAGGCTTTTGTGACATCTGTTTTTACAGCCATGTAAGTCTGTGAGACTCGAGTTCTGACTTTTAATGCATGCATAACTTCATGTGCAATCATTACATTGTCTTGGATTAATCGTCCCGGGATGAAAGCAGCTTGAGAGTCCGAGACTATGTCATTCAAGTGTGGTTTTAAGCGTTGCACCAAGCATTTAGAGACTATCTTATATAGGACATTACATAAGGCTATGGGTCGGTAATCCGAGAGAGTTTAGGGATTGTCTATCTTTGGTATCATGCAAATATTTGTGTGATTTATGCTCTGTTTCATTACTGCAGTCTCAAAAAAGGAGTGTACCTCACTTGTTACTTGTGGTCCGACTGTTCCCCAACATGCTTTATAAAACCTGGCTGTGAGACCATCCGGTCTCGGAGCACGATCATCACCTATGGAACAAACGGCATTATAAATCTCCTCATTACTAAAAGCTCTTGTAAGACTGTTATTTGCTTCCTCAGATACGTTTGGCTTGAAGTCCGCAAATACAGAGGGTGAGACATGATGGTTTGCAGTTGCGTATATATTTGTAAAAAAAACTTTGTGCATGATCCCCAATCTCCTTGTCTCCTTGATATAGATTGCCTTGTTCATCCGAGATAGATGTAATCCAATTTTTGCAAACCTCGTTTGTGCACACGCGTGAAAAAAACTGGTATTTTGATCACCAGAAGACATCCATTGGTTTCTGCTTTTTTGTTGCCAATGTTTTTCTTCATCACTATATGCTTTTGTTAAATCATCTTGCAAGAAAGGGATAGTACTTCTTATTTGTGGGTTTAGACTCTCCATTGCAAAGTTTAAACGAGCTTGAAGGTTGACAATTCGTTCCTCTGAGTTTACTTGATGTTCGCGTTTTAAGTTGGCCATACTTCGTCTGCAGTTCTTGATTCTTTCTGTTATTGGGATGTCTGACTCATCATTAGCAGCTAGCCAGCCTTCCTTGACCGTATCCTGGAAGTTTGGTACCTCTAGTAGACGTCTATCAAACTGAAATATACGTCTTTTATGCCTTACTATGTCATTTAAGTCGAGCAAAATGGGCCTGTGATCGGATCCTGCGAAATCTAAAAACTGAACCTCTGCATTTGGGAAGATTGCAGCTCCCGGTGAATTGAACATTGCTCTGTCAAGACAGCATTGTATTGTATGGGAGTGTCTTTCACCAACCCATGAGAAATTATTCTCTCTTGAACGTATGTCTTCAAGATCACACACCGCAATCATGTGTCTAAAATTTCTGAAGGTCCATTCCTCCCGAGATGGTCCACCTATTTTTTCGCGATTGCTTTTTATCTCATTAAAATCTCCGATCAGTAACCATGGTAAAGTACGTGAAAGTGTCATATGTTCAAAGCGTTCCCACAATACATGTCTTTCACTAGGATTAGGATGGCCATACACACAAGACAAGTAGAACTTAATATTATTATAGTCAACAGTTACATCAATAAGTCTCTCATCTTGTGAGATTAAGGACAAGACAACATTGTCTTTCCAAAATAAACATAAACCTCCACTCCTACCTTGAGGGGGTTGAATAAAAGCATTAGAAAATCCTAAATCACACTTAAGTTTAGTTATTACAGCATTTTGATTTAAAGTTTCAGAGAGAAAGAGAATATCACACTTAGTAGTTAAACAGAGTTTTTTTAAACGAGAAGAAGTTAAAGAAGGACCTACACCCTGACAATTCCATGAAAGTATCTTCATATTGGAAACTCTGGGGGTACTGGGCCCTCCGCGCCTCCGTCGAAACCTTTATTCACTGAATATGAGTCCATTGAAACAGTGCGTTGAGTCTTTTGTCGAAGTTGATTCAGGACCACCAACTCCTCAGCCGCTTCTGCTTTGTTGAAAGAACTCTCGAATTGTACTCGCTTACGCTTCATGAAAACAAATTCCGGTTGTGCATTGTCAGATATGTCATCAAGAAGGTTCTGCGAGTGGTTATGAGTAGCAAAACGTCCTGCGAACTTAGCATTCAAGTAGCGGATACGCTCAACCGTTAAGTCTTTATCCACGAAAACACTTGGTAGATTCTTGTTAACCCCGGTGTGTGTGCCATACCCCTGAACATGACCAATTGAAGGTGGTGGCATTTGCAAACCCGGGATGAGGGTTGCAGGGTCCACTGAAGGTAATGTATTTGCCTCGGACATATCCTTATCACCATCCTTGTGGTTCTCACCATCACTGTCATTGTCAGAATCCTCTGGTTCAGAATCATCAAAGCCAAGAGAGCATTCCTTCACATCATGTTTGAGTGACCCACATCTCGTACAGAAATTACGCAGTCTCTCAAAACAAAACTTGATTACTATATTCTCATCAGCAATGAATTGAATGTTCTTTTGAAAACGCAGGGGATCATCTATGTTCCAATTTATCTTAACACGAACAGCCCCCACTTGCATCTCATTCTCATTGTAATCAACATCAGAAACATAACCTAGTTTGTTCCCTACCCACCTAGCCGTATCATTGGTTAAGCAAAGTGTAGGAATACCTTGAATTTGTACCCAAAAAGGTATAATCTTCATGTTAGCATCACTTATGTTTGGGTACCAGCGGTGGGTGGTTACCATCCAATCGTTGAAAGACCAGGGACCCCTATGCAACACCAGATTCAGAGAGTCCCCAGACTGAAATCGGAATTGTGCTCGCCCTCCATCGAGAATCCGTCCGACACATTCATCGGGGAAACCCCAAACCCGTGGCATTTGGCGTATGAGGGCTCGCAGATTCTGCTTCCGTGGATTGACTGGAGTAACGACCAAAGTGTGCCGATTGACAGAGATTGCTCGATTGAGAAACTCTGGTGGAAGTGAAATTGGGGCATCATCAATGCCCAAATCAAGATCCTGAACGGATTTGCGGATATTGTCGCTCATTGTTGGTAATGGAATGGGAAGAACATAAGGTTTTGAGAAGATGATAGAGGGAAAGCGTGGGAAATTTATGGATTTATAAGATGCCCATGACGGTTTATATTGACGGTTATCTCCCGTGAAAGTTGGGAGAAACAAACTGTCAACAGAAACTGACAGAAATAAACCGCCTACATGAAATCCCAAACCATAATTGCAAGATTCCGTGGTCGGAAAGAAACTCCTGATCAAAATTTCGATCGGAGAAATCAATTTGAAAGAAGGAAGAAGGCGATCGCCAGAGGAATCGCCGAGAGAGAAAAAATCCATTTTTCAAAATGATCGATTACAACAACAAAAAAAATTTCAAAAAAAAAAAAAAAAAAAAAAAAATCATTTATCTCTCAAAGTAAAATTTGTATGTAATGTGTCGTAATGGTGTGGCTATGTTATATTATATTCACAAATAAATATAACTATTTTATTGCTGATTTGAATTTTTTATTAACTTGAGAAAAAAAAAAAACCTAACCCAACTTCAACTCGAAAATAAACCAAAATTTACATTTATCTTATTTCTATAAGATGTTTGTGTTTTCTTTTCTATTATTATTTTTTCATATCTTATGAGATAAATTAGTTTTACTTAAAAAGTTATGAGTAAATTATCTTTTTAGATTCTCTGACTTTTCTATAGTTATGTTATAATTATCAAGCGAGTTACCAATTTTGAAAACCAAATAAGTTCCACCAAGAAAAAAAGAATGAACTTTTGTCCATGACACTCTGAGGAGAATAAGGATGAAAAATATACATAGGATGTGTTTTTCACACACTGTCTTTGATGATAAAACCTAAAAACCATAAGAAAACCCTTAATCAGATTTCAGTGAAGCTTCTGACATTTAAGCAATCACAGATTAATACACTTTCCCAGTTTCTTCTGGAGTTCCTTGGTCTCTTTTTCAGCCCTCTCCAGATTCTCTCTCAGCTTCTTAATCTCATCACTCGACCGTTTTTGAACTTCGTTAGCCCTCTTTTCCGCTTCAATTCTTGCGGCTTGCTCTTCACCCAGTTGCTGCTCCAGCCTCTTGGCCGTTTCTCTCAGCTTTTTCTCCACCTGGAGAGCAACAAGAAAGCAGAAAACTTGTAAAGCTATGATTTAATCAATGTATAAGAAAATGCATGTGGTCAGCATTTAACAACACAACAACTTATAGCTGAAGGAATCATATAGGAATAAGATAGATGCTAATGAAAGCACAACCATAAAGCTTCTGTCTATGCAGACAATTTTGTAAGCTTATCAATTAAATGAACAACACACCCTAACCATCAACTAACTAACTCTTTTTGTACACAATTCCAACTTGGTAGATGCATAGGTGGTTGCATATGAATTATTGAAGTTATATAGCATGAACCCTTTAGAAATGTGAAAACTCAACATTGTTGTATAAAGAATGATAACAGAATTACCATCTCTGTGATACGGGTAAGCTGCCGGTCATAGGACATATCGATTTGCTTCTTGAACTCAGATATCTCATTATTTGAGTAACCTTCCAGCGCTTCAACCTCCTTTTTCTGGTCCCTTAGCTTGATAGCCTCTTCCTGGAGAATGCAACCACAGTTTAGGATTCTCTGCCTCGATTAGGAAAAGTAACAACAACTCAGAAAAAAAAAATGTAAAAGCAACAAAATTCTTCACCTGTAGCTCGTGGAACAACTCATCTGTGTACGGTCTACCATTGTTATGTTTGACAACGGATTCAACAACTGAGAGAAGCTTCTCAACTTGCTCAGCTTTCTTGACTTTATTAGTAGCCTTGTTATTAAACAATACAACCCGATTGTCACATAGCTCAAGAATTTCCTACAATCCACACCAATACAAATAACATAAGCTGAAAAAAAACAAATATCCTTCTTTTATATGATCCTCTTGAAAGAGTCAGCCAAAGTCACTTACCTTCATAAAATCAGGGCAGGAGTCAGCTAAATAGTCCTCCATTGTCTCATCATCCTCTTCCAAGTCATCGCCACCGGTAAAAACAACGATCACATAGTCAGTGATTTTACTGCCGAATAGCGCTTGCAAGAAACTAAGCACAGTTTTCTCCTCGCTACCAAGCCTCCTCGCAGAGAAGACCAACAAGATGGCATGAATCCCACCTTCTGCCAAACTTATACACCTCACAATCTCTTTACCGATAAAATCGGCTGCAGTGGACACATCAAACAAACCTATACCAACAACATATTCACCAGGTTACCATCACATTCAAGGACTATCACTAGGTTACCATCACATTAATGAAAATAACGGGGCGGAGCTTACCAGGAGTATCAACGACATTAATGATCTCACCATCTTCTCGAATAACTCTCTGTGACTCGCACGTGGTCGTCACTCCTACGGTTCTAACTTTTGACCTAAAAGCTTTCCTCCCAAGGATACTATTCCCTGTGGAACTCTTTCCGTTACCAGTACGTCCCACAAGAACTAGGGTTCGGTTAAGGTTTGACGACGTCGCAAATTCCCAATCATCTTCCATCATATCTCCACCCATCTCAACCAAACTCATATACCTAGCAGCTAACACACAAAAAAAAGATCGCTTAAAGGTCTAAGCTTTAGTAGCAACGATCGCAAGATAAAATACCAAAACAGAGCAAAACAGAACCAGAAAAATCAAAAAAACAAACCACAGAATCAACAGATCAAGAGAGGGCAAATCGAATTCAGAAAGATAGAGAAGAGAGAAGATTACTTGCTTAAAAAGAGGAGAAGCTAAAAGCGACGAGAGATTTTAGATAAACAAAGATCTTTGCAAAATAAAAATATCTTTTGGACGATATTTATACGGAACTAGTAAAACCTGTGACTAGAACCCCAGAACCAAACAAGTCTTTTTGTGTTCCTCCAATGTACAAAACTGGTACTTATCACCTGTCACGCGGTTCACCTTACTATAGTGATTATAAACCGTACGATGTATTTATCAGCCTTCATCCTACGGTCTATATGAGAAGACTTTAATACACAAAACCTATTCAGAGTTTATTCTCTGCCGTTTGATGCCCTTAAACCTCAATCCTACGGCTGAAAGATAAAGTTAAAAAGTTCATAATAGGCCCAATTGTGGCCCATTAAGGTTCAAAAGTCCACGTAGACCGGCTGGTTCATTAGTCTTCGGGTTCGAAATTTATGCGATTGTTTTTTTTTTTTTTAAGTTAATTTTTTTAGCTGAGTTTTATAGAGGAAGAGGAAGAGAGGAAACACAAAATTAGGGCAAAATTGCGTGCGATATCTTTTTTTTTTTTTTTTTTTTTCACAGCGTCTTTGATGTGTTTCACTTTTCGTCTTCTTCATCGTGTTCCTCTTTGATTAGCGGTGTTGTTTTCATATAATCTTTTGGATGAAGGAACCTTTGCAGAAGAAGAAGGTGGTTGTTCGCCACTTGCCCCCTTCTCTTTCTCAGTCCGATCTCTTGTCCCAGATTGATCCTCGTTTCGGTGATCGTTACAATTGGGTTTCGTTTCGTCCCGGGAAGTCCAGGTTTGGGTTCTTATTCTAATTTGGTTTCTTGGAACGTTGCTTAAATTTTAGGGTTACGTTTTTTTTTTTTATTTTGTAATTGAGGGGGAAGGTGATTGGTTTGTGTATAAGAGAAATTGAGGATTTATTGTCTTTGATTATGTTTGAAGATTCTGGGTATTAAGTTGATTTTAGTGAAATTATATACTCAGTATTGAGTTTGATTGATTTGTGTCTGTGTGTGTGTGTGTGTGTTTTTGTTGTGGTTGCTTCAGCTTTAGGAATCAGAAGTGTTCACGGGCCTACGTAGCTTTCAAGGCACCAGAAGATGTTTATGAGTTCGCTGCATTTTTCAACGGGCATGTGTTTGTTAATGAAAAGGGTATTTGACTTTTACTAATCTGTCTTTGTCTGATGGCTGCATGTGTTTTTTTAGCTGTATGTTGTATTCGGAGATGTGATTATTGGTGTGGTTGCTTTTGGTTAGGTGCTCAGTTTAAGGCTATAGTTGAATATGCACCTTCACAGCGTGTGCCGAAACCGTGTGATAAGAAAGATCCTCGTGAAGGGTCTATTAGCAAAGACCCTGATTATCTGGAATTCCTTAAGGTGATTGCTCAACCTGTTGAGAATCTCCCTAGCGCTGAAATCCAGTTGGAAAGAAGAGAAGCTGAGCTGTCTGGTTAGAAATGAGTTCTATTTGCTATATCACTATCTGATCTGGTTTGGTTATATTCTCTAGTGAGTTAATGGAGATTACTAATCACTTTATAGGTGCTTCTAAAGCGGCTCCCATTGTTACCCCTCTTATGGAATTCATACGTCAAAAACGTGCTACTGTGATGGGTTCCCAGGTACTTATGCTCACGTTTTTTGCTTTTTGTATTAGTCGACCTAGTGGAAAATCAGAGGTGTCCTGAGATGGATATCTTTGTAGTTTATCCATTCTTTTTTGGAATTAAAGTTGTTGATCTCTGGTTATTGTTAAACCAACAGGGTTTATCAGATGTCCGAAGAGGAGGTAGAAGAGCCAGAGCAGTCTCTGCTAACAAGCCAAGTCCAAGGCCCTCCAAACGAAACTCTGAAAAGAAAAAGGTGTGTCTCTCACTTTTTAGGAGTGAATTGTTAGTGTAGTCTGCCATTTTACTTGTATGTTGCCTTCTTATTGCGAAATTTATGTGTACATGGTAAAATCTTTTACTTTTCTTTATAGTATGTGGAAAAAGAAAGCTCAAAAAATGTGTCCCGGAAGGTTGCATTAGATGTTGGCAGCTCTAAGCAAGAATATCATCAGCAGAATACTAGTGGAAAGGAAATACTAGAAAAGGATAGTGGTAATCAATCAACTTCTTTAGTTATTCTTGTCTAGCTAGTTATATATTTTTCAGTTTTCGTAAAAGTCCCACTGTCATTCTAACTTATTTTCCTATCTATTCAACTACAGCCTCTGTCCTAGATAGTTCTCTCCCAGGGATTGCATTGACTATGGATTCTGGGAAGAAAAAGATTTTGCTCCTGAAACCGAAAGACCGAGACAATCCTGATGTAAGCTATTTGCTCTTTAAGAAAGTTGTGCAGACTATCTTGTATTTGACAGTTGTATACAGGATTATGAGCCATGTACAGCTTCTCATTTATCAATGGTATTTTTAGAACCCTCCACCACAACCAGAACAGCATAGAGAAACCAATCTTTCTGGAAACTTCACAGCTTCAAGACAAAATCAGAAAATTGATGTTGGAGGGAGGTTGATCAAGGGAATACTTCTGAGAAGTGACTCAAGACCGAGCCAGTCTTCAACTTTTGTCCAGCCTGAGCAAAGAATGGAACCCTCGGAAGCAGAAAACTACAAACGACCCTCTCGGCCAGCCAACACTCGAGCAGGTGATAAGGGAGTAGGATTTAAGCCAATATGTTTGTTTCCCGAGTTGGGCTGATAATTTAAAAAAGATGATCCATGTGCAGGGAAAGATTATTCTGGTACCAACAGTGAGAAGCAAGAGAGGCGTACAAGAAACAAGGACAGACCTGATCGTGCTGTGTGGGCTCCTCTTCGTCGTGATGGGTCCAATATCAGCGAGGATCAATCGCTACCCTCAGCAGGTTCTGTTTCTGTTGTTGACAATAAGTAATTAGTTTCATTTTTATGGTTGTGTTTCTCCTCCATGACATCTCAACTCATCTTGCATATGTTCTTACAGCAAACAATGGTGAAGTGAAAGAAAGGATATACTCTCAAAGATCTGGAGAAGTGGTGAACTCGTCTGGTGGACACACTCTCGAGAATGGTTAGTTCATTTGAAGTTGGAGAATGCATAATGTTTCTTGTGTCATTTATACGAATCAAGAAAAGTGATGTTGGTTCTGCCAAAATTTTTGACTTTATCCAGGTTCTACTAGACATTCTAGTCGTCGTGTTGGAGGTCGCAATAGAAAAGAAGACGTGATTACTGGTGAGGGTAAATTATCCCGGAGAGGAGGTGGTGGTGGTTCTAATTCACATGAGGCAAGATACCAAAGCCTTTTACTACATCTTAAAATGTGCTCTTTTAACCATGTTTAGAAGACTCATTTTTACTGTGTTGCAGAAGCAAATGTGGATCCAAAAACCATCATCTGGTACTTGATATATTCACTTAACACATGGTAAGGCTCTGTTCACACGCTTACCCTCTAATACTCTCACCATTTTAATTTCAATTGCTTTTTTATGAACAATAAGATGGTTTGGTGAACACAATGTTATAATTGTTCTGACCTTTCAGGCTAAATATATAAGCCATTCCAATGGATTTTGTCCTTCAACGGGAATCTATAGATCTCAATCGAAACGAGGAGTAACTCTATCAACAACAATCGGGTTTGGAGACTTTTGGTCAGGCGTTGTAAGTCGTAGTATTGCACATAAAAAAGGCCGTTCTCAAAGTATAGGAATCAGCTCAAGATTTATGAGAGTGAGACAAGAAAAGACTCGTTTGCTACTGCCTTTCAAAGGCCCTAGCGATTCACGGTACCTGCATCCCCCCCTTTTGGCTTGTGCCGTGTTACAGACAAGTGGGTGAGAAGTGAGAACTTACTCTCGAGTCTGAGTAATGAAACATAAAGTCAAGTGTATAGGGAGCGGGTAACACTGTGTCGGGTTTTATTTTGGGTTCCTGAGAGGCCTTGGAACGTGATTGCACGATTTAACCATATAATAGTTTGATTACTGTGAAGTTAATTTCTTGCTAAGTAATAGTATTTTATTGTGGAAACTTTTTTTTTTTCACGTGATTGTTATAACTTCACAAGCTTTTATTTTCTTTTGATATCTCAGAACTCAGATGCACCAGCAATGGCTATCTCCATTATTTCTGGTCTCACACTATAATGAGGATGACTTAAAATTAAAAATAAAAGTTTGCCGCTGACTTTTATTTATATTTTACACCCTCTTTGATTGGACCGATTCCTTTGACCTCTTTGCAATTTTCTAATACACGACATCTCTCTCTCTAAATAGCAAAGAATAAAATTACAAGATAATAGGAGATGTCGTGTATAAGAAAATTTTGTAAATATAGATGTGCAACTCTTAACATATACATGGTCAGTGGACGAATAAAATAACTTTCTTAGGTAAGCATAAGATTTCCTTCTAATGATGTCTCATTCTCATAAGATTTATATTACTATGCAAGTTACAATAAGATTCACTAAATTGAACATCCAACATGTGGTAGACAAAAGAAACTAGTATCTTGGGTGACCGCAAAAAACACGAAAACATTCTCAACTGAATCGGTCTAGATATGAATAATGAATTTTCCTATATCTCGGAAGAGCATTGGAGTTTCACGCTAGAGATGTGAATTACTTTCGAATCATCAAGACAACTCCATTACATTTTCCAAAACCTTTTGAATATTATATCACCAATACCCATATGAAACTAGAAAAAACCATTGATCCTCTCATGTTGAAGCTGAAGGAAATGTGGTCATAAAGTGTAGAAGCAAATCTATGTCCACAAAGATTGCTAATTTATGTACCACCGAATGTATCAGCATCAAACAAAAATTTAAAGTTGAAACAATAAGTAAATTAATTTTTTTATGAATAAATAAATTAATTTGTTTTTAAGTAGATTGGCGTGCTTAAAATCATTAAAAATCAAATTTTAAAAATATTTTCAATAACAGTAGATTTTCAAATCACTAGTTAAATAAAAATGAATTTTTTTAGACTTTCTAAAATCCGTGATTGAATAACATATGATTTGATATTTTTACACAAATAGATGTTTGATTGAATATAACCACTATGACTACTTTTATCATAATTTGCATCTCTCACATTTAAAACATCATTTCTTTTTTATGTAGAATATATTTACATCTTTGATCAAGGTATTATGTGATCTCGAATTTTCTACTAATTATTAATAAAGTTCGATATTGATATATTTGTAGGAATTGCTTAAAACATCTAACCTCGTAAATATATATATATGGATATTTATGTTTTTCATCACAACTCACAAGCAATGATGAAATACATTTTAGTTATAAAAATACTTACATGTGTATATTGTTTTCACGCGCGAAATATTTTACAATCTTGTCTACTTATATTAAAATAATAAAAATGGATGGTGTAACATATTGTAATGATGAAATATATTACATATTGTACTCAATTGTTTAGAATTATTTATATATCAAGATTAAAGATGTTTTTTTCTTTTTCATTTTGTTAATATATATCAAATGTACATATAGAATCTATATTGATTATTTTATTTTTCAATTTTTTATTTATTTTAAGGCTAAGTGGGAAAACAAAATAAAGAAAATGTTTTTCAACCATTGTGTTTTTGCAATGTTTTGAGAAAGATGAGTGCATTTTTTCTTCATTTCATTTTGTTTCTTTGATCTGAGTTTTTTCCCGTATTTTTCCTTGGCTTAGTAAATTTCTCCATTTGAAAATGACATCATGAGTTCTTCTACATTTAAATGATAATTGTTTAAGTATCGCCTTATACAAATTCACTCTTTTCAAAATCTTCCTATAGCATTTCTGAACCCAGAAAATGGTTGTCTTTGCCATTTTCAAATTATTATTCTTACCAAAACCAGTTTTCGCAAGAAAACTAATTTAAGTGTTAAGTGATGTTGTAAGAGACATTAGAAACAAAGGTGTCGAGTGAGTTGGTTTATGTAAATTTTTATATCAACTTATGTGAAGACATGAATTCAGAGTTTCATCCATATCGAAAAATATCCAAATGAATATTATATTAGAAAATTTTGAATCTTCAAATTCCTCTTAAGATAAAGGATTTTTGTTATATATAAAAATATCAAGCATTCAATGTATATATTAAAGCTCATGGATCCTTCTAAACACACAAAGAGAAAATGGACATAAACAATATACTTTTCCAATATCGTATTGCTAGAAAAATATGAGAATCATCTCTCATATGATATCCATGCTAACCGGTGTGTATCTTCTCCATGGTAATATGTTTACAATTATCGATATTTTATTTTTATAATACAGATAGTACCAACTAACTAAGTTATGCGAATTTTTTTTCTATTTATGTTATGATAAATGTAAAAACCAAAAAGTGACATACTTGTAAATAAACAATGGAGTATACAATAGATTATCAACAAAATTAATGTAAGTCACAGTTTGACAATATGCTAATACCAAAAATTTAGATAAAAAGAATTAAGATGTAGTGCAATAGTCTAGGAGGCCAACAACTTATAAGAACACTAATGAAATTAGTATTTCTCTACTTGGTTTACTCTTCACAACAATTTTGTTTTGTTACATATTTTTTTTTTGCTGCCAACTCTTAGTTTGGAGTTATGTACAATAAATCTTTATTAAAAAAAAAGCAAGAGCATAGTAAACTAGAAAAAATAGATAACAATTGCGAAGCAAATGATATAAATTGTCTGTTCTTATGATGATTCAAATTAATTCCACTAAATATGTTATGGTATCCATGAAAACCAAAAAAGAACTGAAAAGTTGCGATTATACATTGCATAAATCGATTTTTCATGATCCTAAACTTTCATAGATAAAAATTGAGTGTGAAGCATCGTTTGTAGTTATCGACAGAAAAGAAAACATCCCCTTTATAATAAAACGGAAGTACACATCATTATTTTGTAGACTATATAATTTTAATAAGTTGGTTACAAATAGGTTATAGATTAATTGGTTACAAGTTAAATAGTGGATGCAACATTAATTTATTTTCTGAATATTCTATTATTAGAACATATTGTTTTCGAAAATCTTAAAGAGAATTTTCTAAAAAATCATTTGATATCATCTAACTTACCATTTTAATTTTCTTTATTAAATTATTCATCAAAAATCCTTTGATATCTAACTTACCATATTAATTAGTTAATTATCATTATACTTCACCTCTCATATTTATATATGAATCTATTTTGTAAAAAACAATAAAAAAAATTATCATATTATTTATTATAATTAAAAATAGTTTTATTTTGGATATACCATAAGTTGAATTTTTAAAAACAAATATAAATTTTTAAATCTAAAATATTCTAGCGT
Source organism: Camelina sativa (assembly GCF_030686135.1). Classification (NCBI taxonomy): domain Eukaryota; kingdom Viridiplantae; phylum Streptophyta; class Magnoliopsida; order Brassicales; family Brassicaceae; genus Camelina; species Camelina sativa. The sequence continues at coordinate 12,869,959 of NC_141896.1, read as the reverse complement.
TAGTAATATTATTCTTTAAAAATAATATCTATTAAATTTAATTTTTACTGAGTAACAGATCAAAATTTGAATATTTAAATTCAATTTTATATTTTTTTGTTGAATTTTATAATTTTAAATAATATAATAATACACTTTTATTTTGAAATATTTTTAAAATATTGATATTTTGAAAAACTTTTTGAGATACCCCTTTTCAAAAATACCCTTTTTGAATATTTTCAATTTTACCCTTTTTTACACAATTACAATATGTTAAATTAATTATTAGAATTTTTTTAGGTTTGGGTTCTCAATTTTATATTTTAGGGTATAGTTTTTAGGAAGTATAATTTTGTATTTAGGGTTTAGGGTTTAGAATTTAATAATTTTATATATTAAAAGGGGTAATTTTGAAAATAGACACCATAAAAAGGTATTTTTGAAAAGTGACATAGAAAAAGGGATATTTTTGAAAATATCCCAACATTTAATAGATCAAAAAGTTAGAAACTATAAACACTCTAAATTAATTTGTTATAGCAATGTCAATAATATGTCAATATAATATGAAAGAATTTCAAGAAACTAAGTATATTAAACAAAAAGTATAACAACATATTAAATTACTCATAATATAATAATTCGCTTTTTAAAAACTAAATTTACAAAATTATGTCTTATAATGACATTCAAGTCATGATGTAGAATATACATTGTTGAAATAATTTCACATACATAAACTAATACAACATATTAAAATTTTATTTTAAAATAGAAAATATACAAAATTTGGTATAAAATAAAATTTAACCAGTGTTATAGCACGGGTAGTTATCAAGAATCATTAACAATATAAAACTTACAAAATAGGTGTCTTTTTCAAGCTATCATATTTAGAATATGATTTGATTGCATAATGTTTTATCATAAAAACTTTTAAAAACAATCACATAAATTATATTTTATATAAAAATTACAGTATAAATAAAATGAATTTCAACATGTGCTCTAGCACGGGTCTTTTATCTAGTAGTTTGTAGTAAAATGTTATATCTTAAATAACTCAATTATGTAGGCATAAAGTAACATTCTTAATACTAAATATGGGCTCGCGGATGATATGTCTGTCGAAAAACGATTTAAAAGAGATCTTAACGAGGAGAGATCAGAGATGAAGTAGCCAAAACAAAAGTCGATGTCATAAAATTATGTTTAAGTACGTTTATCTCAGGAAGTACACTATCTCTCGGGGTCTTATATTTTTTTCTGAAAGTTGAACTTGATCATTTAGTGATTCTTTAGTTTGTCCAAGGAAATGATACTTTTGTAATGGCTATTTTGTTCTAGTCACATGAGACTAAAACTCATCGGTAAATGTAAAATTTTGGGAAGAAAATGTGTGTTTAAATTTTTTCAAATGATGTTCTTTTTCCTGGTTAAGTTATGTTATTTCTATTGAATTTTTAAAAATTGGGTGAAATTAAAATATATATATATATATATATATATATATATATACGTTATAATAACAATATTTGAATGAAAAAAATTCATTTTATTTTGTATATAAGGATGAATATAGTGAGACTTATGTCAAGCAAATGCCAAAGTATCCCTCTCATAAACAAAATGTAATACATGTCCCATGTAATATTTATCTACCAACTAAACCAAATATGTTGACTAAGAAAACAAAAGAAATCAAGTATGTTGACTAAAAAAACGTCAAAATGTTAGAAATTCTCAATAAATCACAAGATAGTAAAACTGTAACAGTAGTGAAAGACGCAACAGTGTGAACTCATATCTTAAAAAAGATTGAAGACAAGAGATACAAAATCTCTTACAAAAAATCTACAAACTTTGTCCAAATCTGTCTCTATCCTCTGTTTTTAAATTTTTCTTTGAGGTGGTACAAAAATTCAGAATCAACTGCTTTCACAATTAATGACCGATTGCTTCTTCACCTACTCTCTCTCTCTCTCTCTTGGAAGTAACAACAACAAGCCCTCTCTATATGCTGATCCCATCTAGGGCAACCCTCTCTGCTATAACCTTTGACTTTCTCGGAAAACTTCCATTTTCTTGAGAATTCTCTATTGAATTTTTTCCCATCTCGGTTTTAAGCTTTAGATTTCTTGATTTTGTCAAGATGGGTAACAAGATAATCTCCATGATGAAGAAAGATAGCAAAGATGGAGGATCTAAGAGCAAAAGAATGAATCGGTCACAGAGGAAATTGCTTGCTGATGAAGAGATGTTGCATCGTCGAGCTCTTTCCATGGCGATTCATCAAGCTCAGCTTTCTCAGAGATTTGATGGATCTATGTCTAGACGTGTCGGTTCTACTAGTACTAGGAAACGAACCCTCTCTGACCCGTTCTCTAATGGCAAGCAGGTCAGTCACTCACTACTGAATCTCTCTCCACACTTCCAAAAGTTTCAATCTTATTTTCTTGAAAAGTTCAAAGCTTTACCACTTTTTTATTTTATTTTATATGATGTAATGATTGATTGTTTTCGACTGAGTCTTTGCCTTTTTGCTTAATAAGATTGGTACTGGGTTTAATGATTGTTTGGGAACTTTTTTTCTGTCTTTTGAGAAGAATAAGGTTACTATAAAAGGTGGGAGAAAAGAGATGTGAAAAGTGCTGAAAGATTTCAGACTTATCTGTTGGAAAAATGTTCACTTTATCCAGAAAAGAAATGTTCTAAACTCTGATACTGACACTGGGTTGGGACCAGATGAGCTATAAAACTATTGAGTGTCTTTAGCCACCCCCCATAACCTTACTTTTAGAAGTACTGATAACTTTTTTTTTTTTTGTCTCTCCTCTTTGTTCTCTATAAAGCTAAGTTAGTGGATGGTATCTTTGCTATAGATTGATGCTGCTAACTAGATTTCATATGTTAAGAGTAATGAATGGGTAGTGAAGCTTAACTTTGGATAACGTATCTATGTTCCTTCTTCAGGTACCTGATTTTTCAGAGAGCTTGACTGTGAAGAGATTTGTTCTGGTGCACGGTGAAGGGTTTGGGGCATGGTGTTGGTACAAAATTGTTGCATCATTGGAAGAGTCAGGACTGTCTCCTACTACAGTTGACCTCACTGGTTGTGGATTTAATATGACAGACACAAACACTGTCTCTACCTTGGAAGAATATTCAAAACCGTTGATCGAGCTCCTCGAAAATCTCCCTGAAGAAGAGAAGGTACTAAGAATTTTCTCTTTGGTTAACCATTTAATTGGAGGAATGAGGCAATGAGAGATACGACGAGTTTGTTGTTTTATGCAGGTTATTCTAGTGGGTCATAGTACTGGAGGTGCATCCATTTCATATGCGTTAGAGCGGTATCCAGAGAAAATATCGAAAGCTATATTTGTATGTGCAACCATGGTCTCTGATGGCCAAAGACCCTTTGATGTTTTCTCTGAAGAGGTAATAAACATTGTTTGAGTTCATACCTATCATGCATTAGACATTGTTTTTGTTCTGGTGCTCACATTGGTGAAAAAAAAAATTGTCTACATTGATGCAGCTTGGTTCCGCAGAGCGGTTCATGCAAGAGTCGCAATTCTTGATATATGGGAACGGAAAAGACAAGCCTCCTACAGGGTTCATGTTTGAGAAACCACACATGAAAGGCTTGTATTTCAATCAATCACCCAACAAGGTACACTCCAAACGCTAATTCTTGATCTCATTTCAACTCTGCAATTGCATTTGGCAATCACTGACTGGTTCTTGAATAACATCAGCAAAAGTTAGCTATTTAGTAAAAATGATCTGGTTTATTGGCTTTGCAGGATATAGCATTGTCAATGATCTCAATGCGGCCTGTACCACTCGGACCAATGATGGAAAAGGTATCTCTAACCACAGAAAGATACGGGACAGGAAGAAGATTCTATGTTCAGACGTTAGATGACCGTGCACTCTCACCAGATGTTCAAGAGAAGGTAGTGAGAGAGAACAGCCCTGAAGGAGTGTTCAAGATCAAAGGAAGTGATCATTGTCCTTTCTTCTCAAAGCCTCAATCTCTCCACAAAATTCTTCTCGAGATTGCACAGATTCCTTAACAAAGATCTTGAGATTTCTTTGGAGGAGAGAGCATACTGATTATATTTTTCTTTTTTTTTATGAACAAGAATACTTTCATTTAATCCTCAAAACACAGTTTGTATGCAATTCTAGGATCGATACAAAGATCGGATTTATACCATTTGAAGATAAAAAGTGATTGAATACACAAATGGCCCTGTATTTTTTAGGTAAGATCTTGGAGATACATATACAGGAAGAAGAATCAACAACAAGTAGAGGAATTGGAGACAAGAGAGAAGGGGTCTGTCTGTTCTATATATAATAACACTCTTATTATTCCAAGTCTAGAATGCCGAAATTCGAGAGAAGGATCTTAACTTGGTCGACAAGATCAGATCCTGTTGCATACTCTGTCAGCATCCCAACTGCGAAACCAAACATAGCCCACCTAAAAACACAAACACACAGAGTTACACCAGCAATTTTTTTAATCAACCAGAGTTTCTTGTGTGTGTATGCCTGAGTGTCTCATTAGTAAGAACTTAATACATTCAACACCGAGATCCGGATAAGTTTTCCAATCTACCTGAGAGAAAATGCAGAGGCAAAACTGTGCAAAAGCAATCGTGACAGAACTATCAAGAGTTAAACTATAGGCTCTTTATGTCTGAATTTGAAGGGTTTATGCTGCAGATGAAGAAACATCAATGACCAGAAACTTGTCTGAAGAACAAGAGCTACCCCAAATGCAGTTGAAATGACAAGAACATTATCTGCAAACTAATGCATCACATAGCATCAGGACACATATAACTATGTTTCTTTTTCTTTAAACCTAATATATGCTAGCCAATAGCCATGATATTCAAATTCGAAACTTGAGATCATAACTCAAAGTAAAGTGAAGTAACATCAATGACCAGCAACTTGCGTGTATACGTATGGGTTTACGATCTACTTAAGACAAATGCACAGGCAAAATTGGGCAAAACTGATAAAGTGAAACTTTGAATGTCTGAATTTGAAGGGTTATGGCTGCAGAGGAAGTAACATCAATCAACAGCAACTTGTTTCAAGAACCATAGCTAGCCACAATTGCAATTGAGATCAAGACAAACTAATGTATTATAGACAATTAGACATATAGCATCAAGATGCATATAAATTTGTGACATAACACTTAACATCAGAAAATAGCAGCAGTTATGTAACTAAATTATAAATCAGGAGCCAAGATAATCAAATTGGAACACCTAAGATCATAGTTTAGAGTAAAGGTAAGTTCCAGTACCTTCCATTAGAGATCTCATTTTTGGGTTGGAAACCAAAGAAGGGACCTTGACCAGCAGCTTCAAGCTTCTTCTTTTTAAAGTACTCTTGAAGCTCTTTAGCCTTCTGTCTCTGAAACTCAACCGTAGTTACACTCTTCCCATCAACAGCCACAGCTTTCTGCGGCGTCGGCGGCAGTGGTGATGGTGATGGAGCGGAAGAAGGCTGCGATGGAGGAACAGGTTTTTGCGGCTCCCGGAGAGTAGGAGGAGCCGAGGGCCTTCGTAAAGGACCTTCTGTCTGAGAACATCTGATGATGAATACACATGGCTTAGTAGTCGTTGAGAATCTAAAAGATGTTGAGGTAGAAGAAGATGAAGAAGATGATGATGATGGATTTAGAATCCTGATACATTGAATCGGTGAAGCTACTGACATCTTTCTTCTTCGTTTACTTGATTTGTCTGAATTTTTTTCCGAAGCTTTGGTTCCGTCTTTTTGGTAATGTCTTTGTGGATGTGATATGGCCAAGTCTCATGCTTATGCTCAAATGGTACTTTTGGATTCATCCCACGCGCGTGTCCGGCGCGTGGAAATAGTTTTGTTTGACTTGAAGCTAAAAAGCCTAAAACAATTAGGCACAAGGTGAAACAAAGTAATTGGTAATTAACTTGAAATTTATCAGGATTAAACATTGGATTTATATTAATTGGGATATTCTACTCCAAAAAGTTGCTGTGTGGATTTTATCATTACAGGACAGAGTAGCATAGAGATGTTGTACATTTGAATAATCTAAAATACAGCTCAAAATTGACAAATCAAGTGGCTACAAAGGTACACATCCAAAAGTTCTTCTTATCCAATCTTTTGCAAACCATCTCTCTCTCTCCTGTCACCTGTCTCATCTCTCACTTACTCGCTATATAAAAAAATAACAAAGGTGCACTGAACAAGAGAGAACTCAAAACTCGGCTGGAGAAAAGAGCAGGGAAAACGGCCAATTCCCTCCTGAACTTAGTTGCTTTATCGTATTCATACACAGATCTTTGGAGTGTGCCTAAAACTACATGAACTTAACTAAAATTTGAATTTTCCACATAAACTATTGAAATCAAGCCAAAACCATCATATCGAGTAACGGTGTTACTCTTCCGTTAATATATGATGATTGGACGCCAAACTGGACCCTTAAACGACGTCGTTTTATTGTTTTAAGAAAAAAAATTGAAATAAAATAAATTTCAGAAACTGAAGAATCGAACCATAGAACTCTAACACACGTGAGCAAGCGATTTAGCAGCTGAACTATAGTAACAAATCGTACAACTGCAAACAGGTATACATATCTATACTTATATATACATTTACGATGCAAATTAAAAAACTAAAGGAAATTAAAGCTTATCCTTTCTTCTCCCCCGATCTTCGTTTTCTTGTTTCTACACGCTTCTTTCGCCGCGTCTTCAACAATTGGGATATTTATGACCATTAATTTTTCTTAATTTCAAATTAGGATGTCATATATCAACTGAGGTTAATTTGAAATTAGGATGTCAAGAACTGAAATATCTATCACCCAATTCATTTTCAGTTACAATTTTTTTTTTTATAAAATCAAGTTCAGCTATTAAGGATCGGATTTCATACATGATTTGAATCAATTTTGATCTAAACTAACAAAAAAATCCCAATTACTGATCCAATCCATGAAAAATCAACAGTTACAGTCGGAGAAGAGAAAACAAAGGAAAGAAAAGGGTTTTTTTTTTTATAATTTTTGCGTTGTCTTAGATATATTTGTTTATCCCTTTCACATATATTGAAAAGTTACGGTAGTTCAGCTGGTTTTATGGTTGGTTGTGAGTACTAGATGTCGGGGATTCAACTGCCTACGCTGTACAAACTGATTTTTTTATTTTTTATCTTAAAACAATAAAACGGCGTCGTTTAAGGGTCCAGTGTGGCGTCCAGTCATCATATATTAACGGAAGAATAACACCGTTACTCGATATGATGGTTTTGGCTTGATTTCAATAGTTCATGTGGAAAATTCAAATTTTAGTTAAGTTCATGTAGTTTTAGGCACACTCCAAAGATCTGTGTATGAATACGATAAAGCAACTAAGTTTAGGGGGGAATTGGCCGTTTCTACCACAAACTATATGAAAGCTCTTTGGTACTTGAAAGAGACAAGAAGGTGACTTCACATGATTGTGCACATACAGCTTTTACCACTTCCATGATGGATCTCATCGTCTGATTCACCTACTTCACTGCAAAATTCAATCATAGCACTATGGTTTCAACATTTGTTCACCAAAAATGGAATTGTAAAAGGAGCAATGCTAGTACTTGGTATGCAAAAAGATAAGAAAGACGAAAACACACTGATTGCACAACTACATCACAATTTCTTAAGAACAAATCAAACCATTGTGCCAAAGAATAAAGAGAGTTATATGAGTAGTATCTAAAAAAAAGAATGAGCTAAAGAATTTTTGGATCTATTAAACTGTTGCTTATCTATGATCTAAAGTGTACACATCCAAACTATTAATTCTCAGACTATGAGCTTAAGTTTACATGGCAGAATCTGTAAGATCATGATAAAAGATAGTTTTCTAAACCATATTAAGCAGACAGGGAGGGATCAAGCCAGTTCTTTCCTACGAGATGTATCCCTACTATTAACATACCCCAAAACTGACATCTATTAGCCACACATACAAAGACTGATCAATCATCAAACCGAATCTAATATCATAAGAGAAAGACATCCATACCTAGGCTCAAACTCTCTGACCTCAGCGATCTCAATACCACAAGTGTCAGGCCATTGCACTTTCCTTCTATCTGTATGATCCACCACACCATTTCTACTCACATCATCATCACCAATAACAACATCACTAAATGATCTTTTCTTCAAACTGCTCTTAAGCGCAAACCTATTAGTGACTTCACAATTATACTCCACACTAGGTGCCTGATCCTTCTTCCCCTCACGATGAACTGAAGAGTCAGAAGTGAAATCTTTTGTATGAGAAGGACTGACTCGGATAGGAGATGGATTATCCGGTCTTTCGGATTTGCGACCAAAACATATAAGAGAAGTGCAGGCAGAGGAGAGCCAGTTCTTAGACGAATCTAACCGAAACCCGGTATTAGATTCTTCAACTACCAAATGATAATGGTTCCATTGTGATGATGACACCTTGACAGGTTTTTGTTCGTTCTTCTGACCTAATAGAAGAAGAGCTAAACCATTGCTATACCCAGAAGCTGATGAAGAGAAGAATCCTCCTCCTTCTGCTGCAAATAACATTTCCAATAATGTCTCATTTGCACATCATTCCAACAACAGTTCTTTTTTCTTTTTCCGGAACACAAACTCCAAATCCCTAAAACCAAAGTCATTAGGATGACAACAAAGAAGGCTTTTTTACAATATGAAAAAAAAAAAAAAAAAAAAAAAAAAAAAAAAAAACTCTCTGATTCCACTAAATACGGCAAAACAGTAAAAAAGAAGAGGCTTGAGTCTGAAATCAGAAACGAAATCTACGAAAGGAGTTCACCATAATGGTTTCAGTTCAGTAAGTTGTTGAAGCGATGGGGAAGACATTAAAAAAAAAAAAAAAGAACTAGGAATCTAAAACACTTCCTACTCTAGTGTGGTTTTCACCTTCAGATTTAGAAAGAAAATAAAATATTTGTGAGATTGGGAAATCAAAGGGCCAAGAATATTCACCGGACGGATCTGAGAGACGTACCGGAGTGAAAACCGGCGGCAGAGCAGAGAGAGTAGCGGCGAGAGAGATTTGATTAACTGGTGGGCTTTTGTTTGTGTTGGTTTGCTTTGTGATGGAGAAAACAAAGGGCATACTTAATGGGAGAACTTTTTTTTGTGTTCTTAGATTAAATATATAGTGAAAATAATGTAAGATCAGTTGTTAAGATCATAGGTAAAAAAATAGGGGAACTAATTTTGGTGTTCTTAAAATAAAGATATAATAATATAATATTCTTAAACATTTTACAAAGATGTAATTTATTATTAACTATAGACCAAAACTTGAATGTGAACAAAGATACAAACCAAATTCAATGATCTTTGGACAAAAAATTATTAATACTTACCTACAAAACTTTCAAATTAAAAAACAGAGAGCTCTTTAAAAAACAGAGATCCAAGGAAGCTGCAAATGATCCAAGAATCCACACCCACAGCCATTTTGGTTCTTGCACGTTGAATGTTAACTGAAATCTCCTCAGATACATCAACCCAGTCTGGTGGTAATCCCACTGTAACCGTACCTCTACTTGGGACATTGAAAACAAGAAGCAAAACTTTCCGCTTTCAACAAATTAGGCCACAGAAATGTATTAATAAAAGGCTGAAACAACAATGTTGAACATCTAGCTACCAATTCCTAATCCATAAGATTACCATGTCTTCTGCTAAATCAAAAACTGACTTCATGAGCTACCACTCATACTAACAGCTACATGAAGTGATCAAGTTCATACGCAATCACCAAGCTTCTAACATTCCAATGGCATCTAACAACAATGTTGAACATCTAGCTACCATTCATACTAACATCTACATGAAGTGATCAAGTTCTTAGGCAATCACCAAGCTTCTAACATTTTAATGGCAGCAAGAGAGAAAGGCTATGCAATCAACCGTGGTGAAAAACTCAATCAAAACATCACCATTTCTCAAGAACACATAAACCCTTCCTCTAGAATCACCAATAGCAAAGTACTTGCTCGAACCTTTGAAATCTCTAAAAGGTAACACATTGATACAAGTCGCATCGGAATTGAGTTTCACAGCTGATGTGAACTGAAACCTCTCAGACCAAATCACAAACCCTCGAGAAAGATTCAATCACTTTTTTATTAATTATTTTGTGATATCACCAATCACAAACCCTCAAGTTCTTGGTCCTGGCGGTTTTTCATGTCTGGAACAAACATTCGAATACCATTCGAATTTGGATTCTAGATTCCGACTAATTCTACAATCTCATCACCTAATTCCTCTTAAGACTACAGATTGAATTACTAACCTGAGATTATGAGAGGAGTATGCAAAATCACGATTGGTCTGAGAGGGAGAGTGAAGAAGCTTTGCCCAGAGCGTTGATGGAACATAGAAAGAAGAAAACCTAGAATCGATTTCGGACAGAAGGGGAGAAATGAAAATTTTGCCCAAAGGAACCTCCATTCGAATCGAACATCGTATAGCTATGAACTTGTAGTGAAGTAAGATGGGTGGTGGTTGATGGTGTCGAGGAGAGGTATGATGGGTTCGTCGAGATAACCTTTGGGAGATTTATCAGTCACCGATGAACGAATTGAAGCTAAGGTCACAGCTTTCCTCTTCTCCAAATCCATCTCCTTCGAGAAATGAAAAAATCTCTCAATTGCAAAAAGAAAAAATCAGCGACTCACGTGTTGACACGTTTCCTAGAGCTGGGATTAAAACTGTTCTACATCAAGACCTAAAATATTGAACTTAGACCACGAACCAATTTTTTTATATTAAAAACGGCTTAGAACACCTCATCTGATGCCCCGTTAATGATGGCCTAAGTGAAAGTGTAAAAGGGGATGCCCAGAATTTGTTATTAAAAATTAATTTGTAAATTTTAAGAGAGCAATTTTTCCAAATATCGTTATAATAAGATTTTTTCCAAAAACACCATTTTTAGTTTTTACTTTTAAAAAATATTACTAACATTAATTTTTTCCAAAAATATCATAAAATTAACGTAAACTTTTTATATTCAAAACTAAACCCTAAATCATAAACACCAAAATATACTCTCTAAAAACTATACATTAAATCTAGATTATCAATCCAAACCTAGAAAATCAAATTCTCCATACTTCAAATTTAATTTTTTGTGTTTATGGTATTTTTGAAAAAAAAAATTTGTAGTATTTTTAAAAAGAAAAACTTAAAATATGATATTTTGGAAAGACATTTAAAATGTGGTATTTTAAGGAATTTCAGATTCTTTTATATATTAAATATATAAAAACTACATATTTGGATTCATTTTTTATATATTAAATTATAAAAATTATGATATTGAAATTCACTAACTATGTTTTTTCTTTACTGCTTAGTTTTTTTGTTTTAGATGTTTGCCCGGATGATATTGTCCGGTGTTGTTAACGAATATCTAAGGGACTGTGATCCCAGGTACTGTTCGTATGTAGTTTTTTTTTTTTTTTTTTTTTCTAATAAAGCATAGGGGACTTTGTCTCCTATTTCACACCAAAAAATGATATTGGGATTCGCTTTTATGATCAATGAATATATGTATGTGGATCTGTGGCTAAGTCATATTTTCCTGGAACTCTACATTAGGAACAAACGCTTAGTTGTTTTTGTGTTTATTTTATGAGTTCGTTCTCCTTCGTTTTACGTATGAGTTGTTCTGTTTTATGTGTTTTTATTGTCTTTCATTTTTCTACTAAACTCCTTCAATGAAGTTTTTACTTTGTCCATCAGCTTTAGTTTTTCTTGTTTGGGTTTTGTATTTTACTTCGGTGTGAAATTAACACAAAAACAACTTTTTTTTTTTGGCAAACAACTAAGCTTTTATGAAAATATAATACACTGAAAGAAATAAAAACTCTATTCTAAGGGGGTTATTGGATGTATGATTTTGATGGATTTAGAAATCCAAACAAAAATCATGTGTTATTCAATCATTGATTTTAAAATACTTATCAAAATCATGTGTTATTGGTTCTATGATTTACAAATACTTTTTAAAATCCCCTGTTATTCATTTAATGATTTGTTTTTGGATTTCAAAATCCACATTATGTTTTATATGGATTTGAATGGATTTGATAGTGTAAAATAGAATGATTGAAATCCAAAGATAAAACATGTTATTTCAAAATCCATCTGTTTTGATTTCTAAAATTTACAATTCCATATGGATTTAGAAATTATCTCTCCGATCGATAAAATTTTAGTTGATTAAAAAGAAAAGATGATGTGCTATATAAGAATAAAATTTGTTGACGGCGGAAAAGGAAATGTTGAATTGATGATGGCAAAAATAAATAAAGAATAGAATGTGTCTGAATGTATTTGGAAATTATATATTATAGGAAAAAAAATATTAAAACAAAATAACGATAACGAATTTGCTGGAGCTGACTACAACTACTCTTCTCGCTCTCCACGAGCCCTACGCTTCCCAACTGCCTTTTTCAGATTACCTTACAGACTCACTCCGATTTCTACCACTCTCGCCGTCGACAGCGCCGGTGCTCCGATCACCTCCACACGATTCATTTCCGATTTGCTCTCTTCTTGCGTTTCTCTCCTGCCTCTCTAGGTAAACTCCACGCCGTATTCTCGTATTCTCCTTCTTCTCTCTTGAATCTGTTTGCTCTCCCCTCAGATTCGATTTCAAACTGTGGAGATTGATATATGATCTTAGAGATCTTATGGTAAGTTTGTTCCGATTCCAGTCTCCGGCACCGGATCCGATCTGAAATCGAATCGTGTTACATTCAAATTTACTGTTGATTAGGCGATCGCGATCGCGATCGAACTGAATGAGTTTGAGTCCAGTTCTTTGTTTTACGCTTTTATCGAAATCGATTCTATAATTTCTTCATAACTCTCGATCCGTTTTCTTATGGAAATTATATCTCTGTGGTGAAGTGTGTCTCTGGAGAATGGGAGATTGAAGAAACAGAGAACTACTGATCGAGGAACAGAGATAGAGAGATACAGTTAGAAATGGCTCCTGTGAGTAAAGCTGATAAGAAGGCAGCAGTAGATGCTGCTGCTTGGATGTTCAATGTCGTCACTTCTGTTGGCATCATCATTGTTAATAAAGCTTTAATGGCGACTTATGGTTATAGCTTTGGTAAGGTCTCTTTTGCTCTTATGCCTTTTCTTTAAAGCCTGAAGCTATTCTTATTGTGTTGCAAAACTCGCTGCAGCTACAACCTTAACTGGTTTACATTTCGCTACAACAACTCTGATGACGATTGTTTTAAGATGTCTTGGTTACATTCAGCCTTCTCATCTTCCGTTTACGGAGCTTTTGAGATTTATTCTGTTTGCGAATTTCTCGATTGTTGGAATGAATGTCAGTCTTATGTGGAACTCTGTCGGTTTTTATCAGGTGATCAATACTATCTTAGCTCTGTATTTATGCAATTGCGCAAAGAAAATCATCTAATCTTTATTTCCTTGTGTTCTGTTTTTTCGTGTGTGTCAGATTGCTAAGCTCAGTATGATTCCTGTGTCCTGCTTGTTGGAAATGGTATTCGATAAGATCCGTTACTCCAGAGACACAAAGCTTAGCATAGGACTGGTTCTTGTTGGTGTTGGTGTTTGTACTGTTACTGATGTCAGTGTAAACACTAAAGGCTTTGTAGCCGCTGTTGTTGCTGTGTGGAGTACTGCTCTGCAACAATACGTAAGTGTTCTTAAAGCATCCGTGCTCTTATGACATAACATATGGATTTTTCTGTTCTAATACTCGATCCGATAGTTATCAGTATTTATCATATCTGTTCCTATCTATCGTTTCTTTGTTTAACACAAAACTAAATATTGGTGTTACATGATGCAGTATGTACATTACCTTCAGCGCAAGTACTCACTAAACTCGTTCAACCTATTGGGACATACCGCTCCAGCCCAAGCCGCAACATTGCTTGTAGTTGGCCCGTTTCTTGATTATTGGTTGACAGAAAAAAGAGTAGACATGTACGATTACAACTTGGTTTCCGTGGTAAGCACCAAAAACCTCAATAAGTTCCATCCCTTAGTCTCATTGGAATTAGATTTAACTTTCCTCTTCTCACAAGAGCAAAATCACATCACCATGTCACTGCCTTATAAATTTTGTGCAGTTTGAATGGGATAGTATTCTTGTGTTTTCGTTGTTTGGTACCAACCTTGTTTAGAGTCAGCATGCTGAGTCGAGCAGATACTATACGAATCTAGCTTGTTATAATGCCTGCTTCTTAGTTAACTAACAAACTGTTTCTCTATGCTTAAGGCCAAACTGTGCTGTTACCTACATGATATAACTCATTCGAACCTAACGTTCTTGAATTTTGCAGCTGTTTATAACCCTGTCGTGCACAATAGCGATAGGAACCAACCTAAGCCAGTTCATCTGCATCGGAAGATTCACGGCGGTATCATTCCAAGTACTGGGACACATGAAGACAATCCTGGTGTTGATAATGGGATTCTTCTTCTTTGGTAGAGAAGGTCTAAACTTGCACGTGGTTGTCGGAATGATAATTGCAGTACTTGGTATGATCTGGTACGGTAATGCCTCCTCGAAGCCTGGAGGCAAAGAGCGACGAAGCTATTCTCTTCCAACGACCCGTCAACAGAAACTTGGAGCTGCTTCGGATTCTGACGACAACGAAGACAAAGCCTAGTAGTAAGTAGTAAATTATCAGGAACACCACATAGTTACGTCTCTGTTTTGAGTTGTTCTTTTTAGCTTAATTTATCATTCTTGTGTTAATTTTGGTTGGGTGCGAAAAAGGCGAATTTTTTTCATACAGAGACGATTGGGGTTTTTGTAATGCTTTTTGGGGAAATCAAGTTACATCAACTCACAGCTTTCCATATTGCAGTCAGACATTCATTTTATTATTTTGGGGTGTTTATTGCCGATTATCATACATGCTGCAGGCTCTGATGTATGCCAAATTGGTGGACAATGGAGAATACTCTTGTCTGTTTTGATCCTTATCAGACAAACCACCTAAACCCTCAGATTATTGTCCTGAAAAAAAACATTTCATCTGTCTGAATATCAGCATGTAGATATAGAGGTTTCAGAGTTGCTAGTTGAAAATGCAAGAGAATGAAACCAAAACTTGATCCAAGAAAGGGAGGATGTTGAGAAAATTTAAGCTACCAGACCAGGAAGGATTGCTAGTTCTAACACTAATAGATGGGATAACAGGGATTATCTAGTAGCATTCGATCTCTTCAGACTCTTTTGTTCCAAGGTTATACGCTTTAGTACCGCGACAGTAATATCCATTTGTTTTGGCTGATAGAACCATCCAAGTACTCCCATGTTTCACAGTAATACTTGAATTTTTTTAATAATGCGATAAATCAAATTTTTGCTAAAGAAAACATTTAAATAGGCCAACATCATGTAACTAGAGAAGTGGCATAAAGATCCAGGAACAAAATAGTAATAAAATAGTAGTGAAGATCTCTTATAAAAGACCCAATATTGAGTCGTGCAAAATTGTACGAATAACAAAACTTAAAACCAGTCTTTATCAAAGATCCAATCCAGCTGCAGCTAGCAACATTGGCTTAACGCTTCTTAGACACACCAACAGTCTTTCCTCTGCGACCAGTTGTCTTGGTGTGTTGCCCACGGACACGGAGACCCCAGTAATGTCTCAGACCACGGTGGTTTCTGCTCATTGTGAAGAAAACATGAAACCCACCAATTTAGATAAAATCAAAGAAGCAAATGGTCTCACGTATACAATGAATGGGATCAGTATTGAGTTTTACCTGATTTTCTTGAGACGTTCAAGATCATCCCTGAGCTTCATGTCAAGGGCGTTGGAGACAACTTGAGAGTACTTGCCATCCTTGTAGTCTTTCTGTCTGTTCAAGAACCAGTCTGGAATCTTGAACTGTCTTGGGTTTGCAACAATGTTCATGAGGTTGTCAATCTCAGCTGCAGATAACTCACCAGCCCTGACGAGTTGATATCAAAAATTAGACAACAATCCACTCATAAAACACCGAATTGCAAATAGGGATACACAAGAATACTCAAATATAATCTCAACAACACTAGCTATTCTATTCTACAGTTATTATCATAGTTCCACATAAAACTAATCTGGTCTATGGAAAAAGAAGTGCTAATTTCAATTCAGTGACTACCTCTTGTTCATGTCGACATCGGCTTTCTTGCAGACAATGTTGGCCAATCTCCTACCAATACCCTTGATAGAGGTAAGTGCAAACATAATCTTCTGCTTTCCATCAACGTTAGTGTTGAGCACACGCAGAATGTGCTGGAACTCCTCATTTGCAACCAGAGACTACACAAACGTAACAAAAAATCACAAATTCATCAGAACAAATTTACAATATCCCCAATAAAAAGATCGATTTGGTTCTTCTAATCATGAAATTAATACAAATCCTACTTCTACACTTGAGTGTAAATCAAAATCGACAGGAAATCAAAAGTAACGAATCTGAGAGCCAATAGTTGTTGGGGAAGATAATAAGACGAGAGAATCGGGAAGCGTAAAGCATCATTACCATTTTGATTTGAAGAGAAGAGGGTGCCTGAGAAAAGATGAAGCTCTATCGCCGTCTTCAAGCTTTCTCTCTCCAGTGTATATAGATTCAACAGCCAAAGCTAGGGTTTTTTTTTTTCCGGTTTATATAGCTCTTTTGTTTTTTGGCTATCGAAATTACTGAATGTTGAAAGACCATTATACCCTTAAACGACCATTGAAACTTCAATACTTCGGCAGGCCTTTTCAAAAATAGTACTTGGATATAAAACCGACGGGTCTTACAACAAATAACCGATCCAAACCGACGGGGTTGGGAGAGATTTATACCGGTTGATGAGTGAGTGTGATAGTGGTTAAACAAAAAAATTACCCAAATAAAGGTAATTAATAATTTATAATTATAAAAACTATGACTCAATCGCGGGGAATAGTATTTCAAAACAAGTATATTATAAAAATATTTGAAAATATATGGTAAATAATAAAAGTAAAAATTATCTCAAACGAAAAAAATAATAATTAGGACTAAAACTTCATAAATATTAGATATATATAACTGTGAGTTTAAAAAACACAACCATCAAAATAAAAACTTATACTAAAAATATATAGTAAAAAGACTTAACTCTAATTAAAAATTATAAAATGAAAAGTCATATATCGAGGTAATTCTACTTAATTTGTATGTATTATAAGTAGAAAATATTGTATGAAAAAATATTGTAAAGAGTAACAAGCATACAAACAGTTATTGATATTTATATTACTCATAAACAAATATTATGACAAAGTGATTCTAAGTGAGAATATCAAACGAACGATTATAATAAGTAAATTCAAATTTTTGATAAAATAATTTTAAAAATAAAATAAATTTCATCTTGAATGAAAATTTATCAACCAGTAATTATGATAAAAATACACAACTTCTAAAAATAAAAGATGAAATATTTAATTTTTTAAAAACACATCATTTAAGAAAGTTACGATAAATAAACGCAACTGTAAGTTATATAAATAAAGTTGATTAAATTTCTATATTACTAAAATCATTTATAAAATCTTTAGTTAGATTATAGAATAATGTTGGATATTGAATCTTAAAATTTATATTATTTAGATTCAGCATGAAACGAAAATTTTGTGTCAACGAACATTGATTCATTGATTTGTTAGTTATCTAATAAGAGAAAAAAAAAAAAATATATATATATATATATATAGATATACATAAAACACTTAGATAAACATAACTATTATAACGAAATGTTGTAAATAAGATATGGTGAAAAGACATAATTCTACGATGAACAGAAGCAACCATATGATTTTCTTTTATGGTAAAAAACACAACAACTCTACAATGAACAGACGCAATCATATGATTTTTATCAAAAAAGAAAAAAAAAATTAACAAAAAGGTACGACGAAAAATCGCAATTGTTACTTGCATTTATTCAGATTGTTTTTCTTATATAGATGTATTAAAAACACCAAGATGAAATTTTTAAAAAATATATAGAAAATAAATATATTCACATTAATTCTCAAACACTAATCGTTTTGTTATAATATATTTTTTGATTTGTTATTTATGTTTTTTTTTTCTTTTTTTAATCATCCACTAACACTCGCAAACGTAAACACTAGTCGGAAGGAGTTTTTGGAGTTAGCGATTCTGGGTGACTCAAAGCAACAGAAAACAATTTCTTTGATTGGTTCCAATAACTGCAAACGCTGCTTTTAAAGGTGATAGCGGGAGAGTCGATCGTTAATCTCTTGTACAATTGAAATGACGCAATAAAGTCATTTTTTTTCTTTTGAACATGAAGCATATGTTTAAATGTGATTAATTCAATAAAAAAATTAGAGGTTTACCAGCACATCACAATCATGGTGATATCTTCGTATAACAGAAAGTTTTACAAAGCTTACAAGCAGTCCAAATGATCTAATCAAGCCACTTATTTTTAATTACACTTAAGGGGTATAAAAAAAGATTAATGGCTTATTAAAGACGTTCAGACAGATCGAATTATCTCTTAGGTTTAGTTTGTATCTATCTCCATAATCCTCATAAGCATACAAAAGTGATGAATTCAATAACTCGTAAAATCAAAAAAAAAAAAAAATATAGATATTCGATGTAAAATTTATGAAAAAAATGGATTGATGAATGACGAGCATTCTCTTTGCAAAAGCCAATCTTTAGAATCGATGAACTGAATCTTTTTTTTTTGTCCACAAAATGTCATTTGCTTGCTAACATTTTTTTCATTTCTCATATTTAAGTTTTTATCACGGAAATTTATGTAACCAAATATTAATGGATTAATTTGATAGTGTGTCCTAACTTTTATAAGTAATTTGAAATCTACACTAAATTATTCAAGTATTGGATAATATCTTAATTAATACACAAAATGACTTTTTGCTCTTAAATAACAATTAAATATATATTTTAAAACAAAATAAATAAATAATTTATTTTTAAATGAGATATTTGTAATTTTAAAATGAATTTCAGATAATAATGAATTTCTTTACTATTGATAACATTAACTATTAACTAAAATATAATTTATAATATTTAGCTATAATTTTTTTTCTGGATTTATGTTAGTTAAAATTTTAGATAATATTAAATTAAATATAGGATTAAACTTTGTTTGAGTTAGTTACATAGTTAATTATAAATTACAAACTAGTAAATTTAAATAATTATGAATTTCAGCTCTAAATATTTATTTAAATTTGATTTGATTTTTAAAAATATTTATTTCACTATATATTTTAAACTAAATACAATTTTAAAAATATACATAACTCACTAATTTTGTCATTTTTTGTTTGAAAAAGTGTAGTTATCAAATAATTATAACATTGAGTGTAATTTTCAAATTTCTTATATAATTTGGTATATTCTTAAAAATGTCCCTATTAATAAAATACACAATATATAATAATAAATTTTGATTATTATTATTATTATTATTATTATTATTATTATTATGATGTTATTCTCAGTAATCTGATACAAATACAGAGCTAATGCTGTGAATTAAATATGGAAACAATAGTTTCTGTATTTATAATTATAATGATATATTTATTATTATAGAGATTTATTTATATTTATAAAGACATATTTATGTAGTCCTAGAATATCATAAAATCTTTGACTTTATTTAGTGACTAAAATTTATTTAAGACATATATATACTTAAAGTCAGATTTCTAATTTATACATATAAATTTCTAACCTAAAAATAGTTTTAAATCTTTGACTTTTCATTATGTTATATATACTATATAAAGACACATATATACTTATAAATATGGACACAAATACACTCACATAGATATCAAGAAGAAGAAGAAAAAAAAAACTAGTCAACTATCATTCGAATTGTCATTTAAACAGTTATGAAAATGTCATCGCCTTTGACAATCCTTTTCATCTTTCTATCTTTGATCATGATCAACCACCTCTATGTGGTGAGTTCCACAACATGGTGTATAGCAACTCTGACCGCGACGAATGCGCAGCTACAAGATAATATTAATTTTGCATGTAGTCAAGGAGTTGATTGTAGGCCAATCAAACCAGGGGGATCCTGCTTCGTCCCCGATACTCTTGTAAATCATGCATCATATGTGATGAATGCTTATTATCAGAGCCACGGTCGAACCACAGAGGCTTGTAGTTTTAAAAATACGGGCACATTTGCTGCTACTGATCCTAGTTATGGAAGTTGTGTGTATGGATCTTAAAAATATTAAATTGGCTCTAATTTATATGCATGATAAATAACTGAATAAATAAAATCATGATTTTAAATTTTTCTTAGAGTTTTTGCAAAAAAATATATTTTCAAAGTCGATAATTTCTGCAGTATTATGTACACCCCATCTCTACAATATACAAACAATCATACAAAGTCAAAAAGAATAGGCAATATAATTTTTTTCCTTACTATCAAGTTTATAAAATATTAATGAGTAATATATCAAATTGAAGCTTTCATTTAGAATTTTAAGTCTAATAATGTATGTGATTGTGAAAATAATTACAAGATACGTATAAGGTTTACAGGTAATATATTTGATTCCGCATGATAAAAAGTAATATCAATATATTTGTATGTACTCATTACACATATTAAAGAGACGTCAAATTCACCCTCAGAATATTTGGCTACCCTTAATGAAATACCATTGCCTTTTCTAATTTTACCCCGTTATCTTTTTTCTCAAAGCCTTTCTGGATACGAAATGAAGAGGGAAGTGCAGTTGTTGAGTCAGGATGGCACATAATTAGTTATCGTTATTAAGAAGTTGGCTCATTTCAATTGGCATAGCTCGAGAGGATTATTTTATTAGAGAGCTGCATAATGTAGTGGGAAATTCAGTTACTGATAACAGATTCATAATCTTCGGAACTAAAGCGACACGATTGATTGCAACTAATGTTCATGCCTTGTTTCAAACTAATTCACATCTTTATCTCCTTCAAGACTTGTGACTTCTTTTCTATACTACTATGTATGCAAAAAATGATATGTTCTTCGCTTGATTCTTGTTCTCTATGGCTGACCGGAAGGCTTAGTACTTTTTTCCGTCTCTAGCTAGCATCAGTGCTTCAAAGACTTCTTTCTTTCTTCCGCTGGTAATATGGCGTCTCAAGACAAATAAAATCACACAACAAAAATGTTCAGCAAAGAAACCTTGTCGATATATTCTCTATTAGATCTCAAGTATTTAATTTTTTTTTCCAAAATTTAGAATGCTTTGGGACATGTAGTAGTGGACATGAAATTCATTAGTGATCGCAAGGCGAATATCAAGAAAATCCGTCATCAAGTGATTCGTTATGCTTTGAAGCTCGTTGAAATATAATAGGATTACTTTGATAGTGTATCCTAATTTTTTTTTGGGTTGGAGTGTATCCTAATTTTTATAGGTAATTTGAAGTCTACACTAAATTATTTTAAGTATTTGAGAAATACCTTAATTAATGCACAAAATGACTATTTTGCCATTAACTAATAATTAAGATTTTTAAAACAAAACAAAATAAATAAATAAATTTTGTTTTACAATTATTTTTTTAAATGAGATATTTGTAATTCTAAAAAGAATTTCAGATAAAAATGAATATAATTTTATGGGTAATAATAACTAATAACTAAAATTAAATTTATAAAATCAAAGTAAGATTAAATTTTTAATCAATAGCAACATAGACAATGTTGCATAACTCGTTCTCAAGATGACTCGCGAGTCCTTGTATCGTTTATTTAAAAAATAACCGATTTAAAAGTAGGGAGATTTTCAAAAATAATTTTTTTCTATGTCACTTTTCAAAAATATATTTTTATGGTGTCTATTTTCAAAAATACCCCTTTTTAATATATAAAATGACTAAATTCTAAATCTTAAATCCCAAATACTAAATCCTACCTTCTAAAAACAAAACCATAAATATAAAATAGGGAACTCAAACCTAAAAAAACATTCTAAAAATTAATTTAACATATTAGAATTATACTCCCTCCGTTTCAAAATATATGATTTTTTGGTTAAAATATGCATATTAAGAAATAGTTGCTTTTAAAAAGTTTAACCAATCACAAATAACACTGCATACTATAAAATATAAAATTAATCTAAAAGTTGCATAGAAAGTTGGAAACATCCTATATTATGAAACAAAAATATTTCTCTAAACATCCTATATTATGAAATGGAAGGAGTATAAAAGAAGTAAAAATGAAAATGTTCAAAAAAACGAGTATTTTTGAAAAAAATATCTCAAAAGGGTATTTCTAACAGATTCTCTTCAAACAAATTCTCTTCAAGTAACATATTGATACACAAACTAGAGAGTATTTTTACACTCCATTAAAGATAAAATCAAGGAATATTTACCCCCTTAGCTGGGATATGAATATACCGATTTTCCATAAAACCAATCTCACCAATAACTTCGTCCCTTCATGAAAGGTCAACCCAATCAAAGCAAAGCAGAGATACTGAGAACCCTCTGATTTTGAGGAAAATTCAATATGCCTTTTATTATTTTGGTTTTCTATTTTTATAGTGGAGATTGGAACTCTTTGGTTCCTACAGTGACGGAAACAACTAAGAAAACTAAAGGTCATGCTCCTACATTTCAGAGCAATGGACACTTCTTATTATGCACGAAAGAATTAAGCAAACTAAAGAAAAGACTTAACATACATAGGGTTTTGTTTCTTGACTTTAGTGATCAAAGAGGAGGGAGTTTGTCACTGAAGAACCGAGCAAGAACTTTCTCTTCAAGAATTGCTAAAACTTCAGGAGACTTTATGCATAGAAGTGTCTTGTACTGAATTGAAGAAGCACCCTTGGAGACGTAATGTTCCATGACACAATTAAACGTTCCTTGTTGCACCACTCTTATCTCTAGAGCCCCGATTGAACCTAACTCACTCCTTATTTTTTTATAAATAACGTCAAGTGATTCTTCCACTACACAACAACATTCCACCATTACCTTGTTATCAAGCTTAACAATGCCATTTAATTTCTTGGCTTTAAGCTCCCAGTAAAGAACATAGACCTGGGCTAGTGGAGATATCAGAATAGCAAGTGAACCCCATCAGTATTAAACAAGAAGACTCAAGAACGGTTCTCGCCTGATTCAACGCCTTTAAAAGATCTTCTTCCGTTGTTGCCTCCACAAGGACGCTTAGAACCACATTTTTTCTACATACAAATCTGAATTGAGGTGCGCTATTGTAAAATCCTGTCACCTGTAGAATATCTCCCAGTCTATATCTGTATAAGTCTAGTAACAATAAAGTAACTAGTTTTGATTAGATATAGCTGATATATAATATATATGTATGTATATAAAACTCACCGAAATGATTTGTGACCAAGGGCTCATAGAGTCTATGACATAGACGCACCCTAACTTGACATTCACAAGATCAACTATCTCATTATGGTCTCTTGCATCTTGAAACTCGAAGTATGACATGTTGGGCACAAAGGTGTATGATAGATCTTGTGGTTTGCATAGAGGATTCACATTTATCCCACGAAATGTTTCAGACGACCCATAAGTCATGGAGATGAGAGGCATTTTGTTGGAGTAGAACTCTAATATTGGAATGTATTGACTCATCTGTCCTGTAATTACGGTTTGAACAAATTTGACGTTGGGCCATAGCCGCGTGATCAGACCTTCCCATGTTTACTGACTACATTCTTGTTCGATCAGATCAGCCGTTTTGGGATTAGGTCCTTTAAGGATGTTAGAGACGGAGTCTCTGCAACCAAGGTCGGTGATCCACTCGCTAAGATGACCATATCGGATATTACTACACAATTCTTTCCAGTGAGTTTCAAGAAATTTGATTGCTTGAACTAACGGATAAGCATAAGGAGAAAACACACTCACAACATCCTCTCTCTGGACAAGAACACAAAGAAGATGACAGTACGTACTTTGTTTGTTGTCCACACATAATATGACTTCGTCAGGGCTGGTAAAACATTTGGGTGACCGGTTCTTGAAATAATCACTCATAATGAAGCACGTACTCACTGGAGCAACTAGTAGACCAGATTGAGTTCTGGATGACGGCATAGCGTTGACAAACGCCATCACTTTTCCTTCCTCGATCCCATTGATATGCCTGCAAACCAGAAATGAAGAATTGGATTCTTGGTGATGAAAGCTACAAATTACACTTAAAAAGAATGAAATATACAGTATGTAGTGCTAGTTAGTTACTTTGATAAAATGGACAAGCGTAGTTCTTCCCTGAAAGTCCTCTTCTCGAAGTACTTATTGTTCGCAGGGAAGATCTTTTGTTTTCCTCCCGTCGTTCCAGAGCTACACACATGACACACCTAGGCCTGGGCATTCGGTTAACCATTCGGTTTCGGTTCGGTTGTATTCGGTTTCGGTTATTTTGGATATAGTAATATAGTAACCATTTGGATATTTATGAAATTTCGGTTTAGTTCGGTTCGGTTTTTTTCGGTTCGGTTTCGGTTTGGTTATTTAAATAAATAACCATAACTAACATAAATTATATTAACATTAACCAAATAAACCAAATATAACCAAAACTAACCGAATATAACCAAAATTAACCAAATATACAATAACAAAAATACAAAAAAGGGAAAAATATTGATTCAATTTTACAAAATAGTATTTAACTTTGTAAATTCAAAATAATAACATTTACATATATTGATTATTTAAAATATTTAATTGTTTTGAATCTAGAAATAATTTATATTTTAAGTTTATTTTATAGTTTTGCATAATATTAAGTATATAATATTTGATATCTTCTAGGTTTTCGGATATTTCGGTTAACCATTTAATTGTCGGTTCGGTTCGGTTCGGTTTCGGTTAGTTTGGATATAGATTTTTACTAACCATTCGGGTATTTGAAGAATTTCGGTTCGGTTCGGTTTAGTTTTTTTCGGTTCGGTTTCGGTCGGTTATTTGGTTATCGGTTATTTTGCCCAGCCCTAGACACACCAATAAGGTCACAAAGGTGATAATCTTTTAAACGTAATAACTAGTTGTCCATTGAATGCTTACTAGTTTTTGTAATGTTTTTTGGTTTTTGTTATTTGA
The DNA here is from genome assembly GCF_030686135.1 of Camelina sativa. Classification (NCBI taxonomy): domain Eukaryota; kingdom Viridiplantae; phylum Streptophyta; class Magnoliopsida; order Brassicales; family Brassicaceae; genus Camelina; species Camelina sativa. Next base: position 12,844,695 of record NC_141896.1, on the reverse strand, counting down.
AAATCTCTTTCTTTTATCCTTGCAAGATTTTGTAAAAAATGTTTTTTAAAAAAAACAATAGAAAATCTAGTTTTTAAAAGATTTTAATAATTTTCACTGATAATCTAAAAACTATCTTATTTAAGTTTTTCACTTTTCCTAATAAAAATGTCTTACATGACATTCTTATTATGTCTTTTATTTTTATAAAATTCAAAAACCAAAAACTATAATCTAAAATCCATTTTAAAACTAAATGGCCATAATAAAATAATTTCTTTTGTATACCTCAAGAAGAAATGAGTAATGGGTTCGCCCGAAATCACATCGGAGGGTTCTCCATTCGCAACACGTTCGATGTAAGGCTTAATATCTTCATAGGTGACCACTGGTACGTTCTTCTTGAAAAGCTCTTTATCAGAGCTCCCATGGAGAAAGCGTTCAAGATACACTGTGTTCGCGTTAACTCTGAGTCTCTTCCAATCAGTATTCAAGAAAGCGCTAAGCGGTATCTGGGCGGTGACCCAGCGCCTAGCGCCTAGAACGCCTAATCGGGGCCTAGACGGGTTTTAGGCGGTTTAGGCGTTTACAACATAAAATATTATATATAAAAAATTATGTACAAATATATGTTAGAAAAATAAAAAAAAATTATAAATTATAAACAAAATTAACAAAAATACATTTATTTAAGTTATATTAACAACATATAAACATTTATAATTACGTATACAAATATAAAACTTAATAATTTAAATCTATATAGTTAAAAATCAAAAATAAATATTAAAATTAAATTAATGTAATTTTAAGCGGTTTAGGCGGTCATCTAGACGTCTACTGAGCGCCTAGCGGCTAGACGGCGCCTAAGCGGCCGCCTAGACCGCTTTCTTGAACACTGCTTCCAATAGATCATCTTGTATTTTTTTTTTTTTTAAATAAATTATATTAATATTAATTTTCAACTGAGTCATCTCACAAAATGGGCTTGGCCTTGAATTACAACATGAGTCCAACAGATACAAAATAAAGAAAACGACGTCGAATGCCTTTGCTGGAAAGAGGGATCGGATCCTGCTGAACTGACCTGAAGACAGATGCTTGTACAGTAGCGCCGGTGGTTGCAAGATTGGCAGCGTTGCGGCGGCTTCACCAGTTCGAAACCCTTGACGGAAGCAACCAAGATCCGTTAGGTTTTCTCTCCGGCGAAGCCACCTGACCTGCTACAAATCTTCCGACCAGTACAAACATCCGATCTCCGGCTCCGCGAAGTGAAGTCTCGTTCCTAGCAACCTGCTCACTCAGATCTAACACCCCCTTCTAGCTCCGGCGACCATCGCTTCCTTTAGGTAAGAACTCTTCAATCCGGTCCGGTGGAGACAAGAATTGTGGCGGTATACAGACGGTGGTGGCTCAATCTACCCTCCATATCCCGGACACCCACGAGAGCCCAGAAGCTGCCAAACTCCCCAGTTAACCACCATGACAGCGCAACACAACCCTTCTGACTCCCAACTGACTTCCGTCGCAGGCCGCAGCTTTGATTGGGTGGATGAACCCAAGGAAACTCCACCGCGAACCACCGCAGCTTGATCAGAAGCTCCCCAACCCGCCACAAAAAAGCCACAGTCGCATCAGATGGGAGAAGAAACCACACCTCTGTTGCCAGAGAAGAGATCTACCCACCTATGTCTTCCTCATGTATATCCAAAGCCCACATTTAGGCGCCGCCCTCCTTACCTGACAGACGACACCAAACCCTACCGCAAAGCACCGCCTCGACTGGAATGAGGAGAAGCCTCACTGCTCATCTGAAGCCAACAAACACCCCGGAGAAGAAGACCCACACACGAAGACTCCAAACCAGATCCGCTAGATCGAGCCATGGATTTGATGCCTTCCTCAAGCATCTTCACCAAACCTTCCTCAGCAGCCACCACCAGAAGAGACTTCGTTTCACGCGCCGGGAAAAACTCTCCGGAAACCACCTACCCGAGTGACCAGACAAAGACGGAGGACCACCTTACCGCAGGGGAGGGCGATGTCAGAAGGAAGAGAGAAAGCTAAAAAGAGGAATAAAGCCCTCTCCGGCGCCGGAAGGGCTAGCCAGAGAGGCAACAAAGTAGATCTAAAAGTTTTTGTTTTTAGAGAGAAGGGAGAGAAAACTTTTCTAGAGAGAGAGCTTTATCTTTTCAAAGGTAGATCATCTTGTATTTGCTTCGCGTTCGACGTCAACTCCTCCAGATCCTTGAGCTTGGAGCTTAGATTCATATCTGCTTTCGAGCTCTTGATTTACCTCAAGTCAGTGGTTCTACATATAGAGCAATACAATTAATTAAATCAACTTGTTAAGGAAAACGCCGCTCCAGAGATACGAGGTTGTTTAATTTGTATATAATATAACCACACAAGTCCAATTCTTAGAAAATCGATGTAACCAAAAGCATCTTCGGGTGGCAAATATTATATTGTACTAGATTAGATTAGAAATCGTGCTAGAGCACGGATTGAAATTCTTTTTATTTATATTGTAATTTTTATATAAAATATAATTTATGTGATTGTTTTTAAAAATTGTTGTGAATAAAAGTTGGATCCGGGTTGACAAAAAAAAAAGTTGGATCCGGGTTGAAATTTAAGACCCGAGTTAAAAGTGATTATTTTTAAAAGTTGTTGTGAATAATATTAATTTTCGAGATTTTCGTGTCTATATATGGTTAATTAAATATTTTGTGGAGATTTGATCTTATTTTTGGGACAATTGCTATTTGTAGACCTTTATTTGGTCTTGAATGAAAACGTAGACCCCATATTCGATATTTGAGAAACATAACCACTAAGGGTACTGAAATTACAGTTGACTCCCTTACGACCAAACAAAAAACAGAAGCCGAAATGACAGATGTAACCCGGAGGAAGTCTGCAATAGATTTCTTTATGGTGGATTTCAAATTGACGTCAAACGGAAGACATAAAAATATGTCTACTCCTTAATTATAGTTTAAATTTTAATTAAAAAAATTATAAAAAATAATTTGGTAAACCTGTTGACCAAATAATAACCACATAGACTTCTTGCATTGAAATAAAATAAATTTACATATAAACTAGTCAAATTAAGGGAGGAAAGGCTGATTAGGTTAAAATTATTTGATTTAGGGTTTGCTTAAGTAGACTTCTATGTAGACTATTGGTGGTTGACTTTGTAATGCCATCAACTATTAATATTATATTATTTTAATTTCACCAACAATTTAACCAAACCGATAGCTGAACCTAACCAAATGCGTACCAATTCCTTGATTTTAACCTAACCGGATAATTTAACCATATATATACTTGTCTCTGTAGGTGAACCCTAGTTTTTTATGTGCTTTCTCTCTCTCCACAATTTCTCTCTCAAAAATTCTGATATTGTTGCTCTCAAAAATTCAGATTGTATCCTCATCATTTATTGTAACAACCCGTCCCGTGGACCCCACTAGCCTCACTGCTAGCCGCTCCAACGGACTCCAAGCTGGCCCTGCAGGGCATCGATCCTAACCTCTCACCGTGGCAAATGGAACTAATCATCCAAATCCACCGCAGGTTATTGGTGCTGACCAAAAGGATTCTATTACAGCCATCCAGGAAAATGAAGATATGCTATGGGTTCAGCAGGAGCTAGACAAGGTGAAAGATCAGATGAAAGAATTACGTCTCTCAGTTCGTCGTGTATGCGGGATGGTCGAGAATGTCTTAATCGCTGGTATAATCTTAATTGTTGTATTAATCTATTTTGTTTCATAGATTTTTCAATTAAGTTCTAAAATCTGTGAACCTCTCTTTATCGTGGACGTTTGTTTGAATGGCGTATTTATGTCTGTAATTTGTGAACTTGCTTCAGTTTCTGTAATATTTGGACGATATCGTTGACTTCATTAGTTGACTTATCTAGTAGACTTCAACCGTTTACATTAAGAAGTCAGTCAACGAAGTCTACTCGTTAATGATTTACGACGCGACGGTTTGCGTTATTAATTATGTAACTGTTCATTGTAACCGTTTCGTCTCGTATATATAAACCAGCCCTGGGACTTTTGATTATTTTAAAACTGCAACCAAAAAAGTTATCAGTAAATCATTTCTTTTCTCTTTAAAAAAAATAGTACGTAGTTCATCTTCAAGACGGAGAATTGGTGATTGAAAGTCTTTCAGTCAATATAAATCATCCACGTAGAATTGGAGACTGTTCACGGTTGGGTAATTGAAACTTTCTCTATATCACTTCACTTCATCATATAAGTGTAGAATTCTATCATTCACGGTTGGGTAATTTTTAGATAGTTTCTATATCACTTCATACTTATAAGTGTAGAATTCTATGTTCACACGCAACTTTTGTTCCTGTACCATAGAAACTTGTTCATCGTCGTTAACGATGTATTAATTTGGTTGATTAGATAGATTTGCAGTTTAAAGTATGTTTTAGTTTCCCAGAAAGAAGTCTACTTGCTAAGTCTTTAGCATAATAGTACAAAACTAGATTAAGACCCGTGCTAGAGCACGGGTTGAAATTCATTTTATTTATTTTGTAATTTTAATATAAAATATAATTTATGTGATTGTTTTTAAAAGTTTTTTTGGATAAAATATTATGTAATAAAATTATATACTAAATATGATGACTTGAAAAAAGACATATTTTGTAAGTTTTATATTGTTAATGATTCTAGATAAGCATCCGTGCTATAACACTGATTAAATTTTATTTTATACAAAATTTTGTATATTTTCTATTTTAAAATAAATTTTTAATATGTTGTATTAGTTTATGTACATGAAGTTATTTCAACAATGTATATTCTACATCATAACTTGAATGTCATTATAAGACATAAATTTGTGAATTTGGTTTTTAAAAAGCGAGTTATTATATTATGAGTAATTTAATATATTGTTATACTTTTTGTTTTAATATACTTAGTTTTTTGAAATTCTTTCATATTATAGTGACATATTATTAACATTGCTACAACAAACCAATTTAGTGTGTTTATAGTTTTTAACTTTTATACCAAGTTTCAATATTTTTTTAAAAATTCAAAATAAATTATTTAAACTTTATTATATTATATAAAATTATAAAATTCAACAAAAAAGTAAATTTTTTATTTCAATAGATATTATTTTTAAAGAATAATATTATTAAAACTTGAATATTTTATAGATTGAATCATCTATATTTGTTTTTAAAAATTCAACTTATGGTATATTCGGAAATAAAAATATTTTTTTAATTATAATAAATAATATGATAATTTATTTGTTTCAAAAAATAGATTCATATATAAAAATGAGAGGTGAAGTATAATAATAATTAAAAAATTAATATATTAAGTTAGATCAAAAGATTTCATTTGATGAACAATTTAATAAAGGAACTTAATAGGGTAAGTTAGATGATATCAAATGATTTTTTAGAATATTCTCTTTAAGTTTTTTGGAAACAATAAATCCAGACTATACAAATAATATAAAACTTAATCTATAACCTATTTGTAACCAACTTATTAAAATTATATAGTCTACAAAATAATGTTGTGTACTTCCATTTTATTATATAGGGGATTAATTAGATTTGATGGATTTGCGGTTTAAAGTACGTTTTAGTTTCCCAGAAAGAAGTCTACTTGATAAGTCTTCAACATAATAGTACAAAAATTAGGGGGTGGTATTGGTTTGAGATTTATGAAAAGTTCAACAAAATCATAAAAAATGAATAAGTGAAAGATTGTTAAAGATTGCTAGAGAGTTTTGTTGATTAGTTTTCTAAAATCTTGTAAAGTCTTCCAAACAATCCATGTATTTTTATGATACTTTCCATGACTTTATTTTGTAAAGAAAATGTCTAAAATCATGAACCAATAACATAATAATTGAACTCATTAACAATTCTAGATTCTTTTGTTTTAATTGAATAACACAAAACTTTTAATGACTTTATAAAAGTCTGAATCCAATAACTCAGATTTGTTAAGATTTTAAATGACTTTTTATAAATCACAAACTAATAACACTAAACTTTAACAGAGTTTAACAAAATCATAATCTAATAACAACAAATTCTACCTAACATTTAAAATCTTTAAAACTCTATTCAAATCTTAAACCAATAACCCCCACTTAATTAAATTTGATGGATTTGCAGTTTAAAGTACGTTTTAGTTTTCCAGAAAGAAGTCTACTTGATAAGTATTCATCATAATAGTACAAAAAATTAATTTGATTTGATGGATTTGCAGACGGTTCAGTTTCCCGTAGAGAAGTCTGCCAAAAAAGTCGTCAACATAATCATTACAATGTATAAATTGATTTGACGTTAGTTGGCGGTAATATTTATATATTTAATTTACCGATAAGCGGGATCCAGTTTTAATCGGTTTCTTTATAATTTCTTTATAATTTTCTGGTATTGTTTCTAACAAAACGGTTTTGGTTTTATAAAACCGGGATTATTATAATTATTGTAATTTTATACAACTTAAAAACCGAGATAACATAGGATAGTTATCTCTAATTCTTCCTCATAAGGAATTATCACGCTTCTCTTCCGCTTATCACTAACGGTTGATTTTTCTATTTATTTGTTCTTGTTAAATCTAAATCTCTATCTTTCGGATTGTCAGTTTACTTACTTTGTTTAACTTATTTGTACCAGATCTCGACGAACTCTGTATTCTTCAACCCAGCCGCTTCATCTTCATCTTCGCCGCGTCGTCTTTGCTGCCGTTGTCCTCTTCGATTAAACTGAAGGTTGACTTCTTTTGCAATTCGATAGTAGCCTTCTATTTCAGTTGGACGCATAGACTTATAGACTTATTAGATTAGTCTTCTTCTTTCTCAATCTCTCGTGTTCTAATTTCCCGCCAAACCTAACCTTATCTTGCAGAATGGAGGAGGCGAAAAATCCAGATTTTCCTCAGAGGTTTTACACGAAAGGTGAGGAGCCGCTTCTGGGTAAAAACATCGGCTATTACAGTAACGATACAAAGCTGTTTGATGAACTGTACAAAGCTCTCGAGCCGGATGAATGGGACGAGATTTATCAATCTCGTCTGGGTGTCTTGTTACAGTTGAACCGTCTTCAATTCGAATGGGCTTCCAGAATGGTTCACTATATGCTCAGCTTTCAGATAGTCTGCAACAAAAAGTACGAGATCTGGAGTCTGGTTGGATCTAACCCTTTACGATTTTCTTTGAATGAGTTTGAAGCCATCATTGGACTTAACTGTGAAGATGTCGAGTCGTTAGAGCAGCCACAGGCTGAGGTTTCAGACGAGATGGAAGAGTTTTGGGAGAAGCTTGGAGTCAGTTTAGACAGCGGTCCGAGTATTGAGCAACTGGTCGCAACATGTAAGAACGCAAACGATTGGGATAGAAAAGATCGTGTTAGGTTGGGTTATTTAGCCATCTACGCTGGGTTTATAGAAGCTAGAAACCCATCAACGCCCACCCGTCTAAATATGGCTAGGCTAGTCATGGATTTAGATGCATTTCTTGATTATCCCTGGGGAAGAGTTGCTTTCAAGAACCTGATTCAGTCTGTGAAGGAGAAGGACTTAAACAAGCAGAGTTACACCATAGACGGATTTGTCGAACCTCTGCAGATATGGGTGTAAGAATCTATGCCTGATTTTGCCAAAGTAATTGGGGAACCGTTGCCAAACAATCCAAGTACACCGTTGCTTGCTTACCACGGTTCTCGCGGTAGAAAATATGTCAAAGAGGGCATTCTAAAATAGGTACGCATCTCTGTGATTTGTCTATAGTTTATCTACGATCTTAGATGAGTCGGTAACCACTATTGTGTTAGATTTGAACTAGTATACTGTTTTATATAAATTGTAGACTTCCTTCAAACACTTCAAAACCATTGGTGGCATGATTAGCCCTGTTTGGGAAGATGATGAAGCATATGACAAGATTGATAACATTTTGAGAGCACTCAATGGGGATTTTGGTCCATGGAAGTGGGGGTGAGGTTTGTGGGAGACAGTTGGTATTCATGAATCCAACAATCCGAAGGTTAAGATTGAAAAAAAGGGATCGAATAAGAGAGCCGGTTCATTTGGTGAACCAAGTGGGAAGAGGCACTATCCAGGTTCTTCGACTGACTTGGACTTCAACATTTTGGATTCTATTAAAGATGAGCTCAGCATGTGGGGAGCAGCTCTGCTCGATCAGATGAAGGAAGGTTTCAACAGTTGTGATTTGCGGTTTAACATGTTGAATGAGAAGATTGAAAACCTGGCTTCGGATCTTACCAAAATGAAGGGAGATGTAGCTGGTAAGAAAGAGGCTGATCCTTTATCAAAGGAACAGAAGGACTCTCAGGTAGCTACTGGAAAAAATGAAGAGCCTGATACTCAAAAAACGGATATGGTTAATTTTGAATACTTGCAATTTCCTACTATGATCCCTCACAATCACAATACCAGGTACAAGGCGAAGAAAAAATAGACTTCCAGAAGTTGTCAACTTTGCAGACATAATAACAAGTGTTGTCTTCCTTATGTGAAGTAGACTTCCTTATGTGAAGTAGACTTCTATATCCGTGTTGTCTTTGTTTGTTTTATTCGAGGCTTTTAAACAAATGCTGCGAATTTAATATTATTTGTTTTCATAAATGATCATGTAACTTTTAAATCGGAATTTGTAGAACAAGTCAAGTCAATCTCAGACCCTAAAACCATCTCCATATGTTACTCGTACGGATACAAAGGTGCCAAAGGTAGTCAGCTCTGAATCATCTGACACTGAGTCAGACCCACCTGTGTTTATTCGCATGGAAATCCCAACAGCTGCTGACTTGACTGCTAGAGCCAAGAAACAAGAACCAAGGAAGGAAGCGGCACATGGCAAGGCTGAAAGGGTTAAGAGGTTGGCGTCAAGTCAACGTTCTCCATTCGTTGGTGATAACACAACCAAGACTATCATGGGTGATAAGTCAGCTATGTCAGCATACAATCCTTTTGATAAAGCAGACAAGGAGTTGAAGAAGGTTTTGCTTGATTTCTTAAAGAAAGATCCGTAAGTCTACTAACTTTTATGGTATGTTTCAAAAATTCTATTTTTCGAAACTCTAGTAACTTATATGTTTCCAAACCATTCATCACCCGCAGGACGTTCAAGAACAAGGTCCCATAGAAATCCCGATGTTGTCTTTGGTGGTACGAACTGCAGACAAGAACAGTGTGGCTACGAGATTCGGAAGTCTACTAGAAAACTTCTTCTTCAAGTATAATAGAAAACTTCGGGTCAGTCTTCAGTATTATATAATTTTGTTTTAAATCCATGTGGTTATCCAGCACATGGATGCGGGGTTGAATCTATTGAGACATCAACATGCACAACATCCTGAGAGGTTTAAAACGATTAGAGTAGCTTTCCTATACGCTATGTTCACTCATCTGTGGACAACGAAGTACCTTGACTTTGTCAATTCTGAGGCAAATGATAATCAATCTGGACAACTGTTGCCGGCCGGTGCCTTCAGCTACCACGCAGGGGAGTATCCACCGTATGCTCACACTAACAAGCAATGGGGTCTGGAAGTAGACGACTTATACGCGCCTTTAAACGTGAAGTCGACGCACTGGGTTGCTTTGTGGATCTCGATTCCCATGAGACACATCGTCATCTGGGATAGCATCCCGAGTGTCACCAACGACAAAGAGCTTGCATCTGCCATCGAGCCTATTGTCGTGTTGGTTCCCTATGTGCTGCGGGAGTTAGCCAGCCCTGACCACAAGCAAATGTGGACGTACGAGAAGTTCACTGATGAGCGGGTTATAAAGGGAGTGCCTCCGAATATGAAGCCAGGTGACTGTGGTGTGTATACTTTGAAGTACATAGAATGTCATGCTCTTGGGATAACCTTTCCTACTACTTTGTGCGACACAAACATCACATGGATAAGGGAGAAGATGGCTTGTGACTTATTTCAAGAGATTGAATGCCTTGGACCAATTGAGGAGAACTACATGGACGACTTTGGGCTCTATGATCCTCCCCCAATCCGGGACTAACTATAAACTTTGTTTGAAAGACTTAAACTCTTGTTTTAATTATGTATGACTCATTAGGATGATGTTTTGTTTCTGTTGTGTGATCTTTCTATTTTGTGGGTGGGTTCCTACTGATTAAACTCTGATGATGGGCGGTATCTTGATATTTTTTGTGGGATCCTCCTTTTAAAATTCTAATGTATAAGGATGACTGTTCTTGTTGTCTACTAGTTATATGTGGGATATTGGTATTTTTTGGTTGTCACTCGTTACATATATATAACTTCAACATAAGCTTAAAACCAGGTGAAAGAGTGTAGGTGGCCAAAAAAAAACTTAAAAAAAAAAGACAAGTAGCGTACAACAAAAGCTTAGTAAACATAAGTAGCGTACAGCGAAAGCTTAGCAGACATATGATTGAAGTTAACCAAAAGACTTCTTCTGCAACCTACTTCATACACATTCCAAGACACATGGCCATGACAACAATGAACCCTATCCAAGACAAAACCAAGAATTTTCGAAACATTTTTTCCCTTTCATTGGCAGCCATAATATCACATTCAAACTTCTTCTTGTCTTCCTCATATTTGTTAACCACCCCAGAGTTCACCAAACCGTTAACAACTTGTTCTTTCATTTCTCTTATAGATTCTTTAAGTACCTTATTTTCTTCTCTTTGCCGACGGATCCCTCGCATCCAATAAGCTCCGCCTTTTCCAACCACGTGATGGTTCTGCATCTGACCAATGGGAAAACCCATGAACAGTGCATGTGAAGAAATTTCTTCCCGGATTTGCATCTGTCCATGATTTCACAAGTATCGTCGATCTACCACAGTAGTTGCAGATTGGACGAGTAATTTGTATTTGCGAATTTGTATTAGAAACTGACCCCAAAATTTGACTCATCATTCTCTAGCTGATGGTGCTTGGTTAAGAAGAGGAGTATCATAACATGGTCTTACGAGTAAATGATAGTTAAGTACTAGTCTTTAATAATGTCGACTTGAACACGTGGGATAATCCCTAAAAATATTACAGAGACAAATTATTGCTACGGAAATTCCAGATGACTTCACGATGAAGTTAACTTCTACTCACAGTCTTCAGCAACCTGAACAAATACTCGTTAGTGTAACCGACGATCATATACAAAACGCTAAAAATGTATCAGGTGGGATTGTTACTTACACAATGAGGTCGAGTATGTCCAGGCTGCCTGCACTTTGAACAATCATATTGCTTATAAGACTTCCTCGGCTTCGTCCCCATTTTACGTGACAGTTCTAGCCATGTTAGCCAACAAGACTTCTTTTACCTACCAGGCTTCCGCTTTGGTATGGGAGGTATACATCGGATATCTGGTCCAATTGGATCGTGCTCGACATTGGGCATGATGTTATCCGCGTACGACACATAGACATAATCTTTTCTATAGTAAGCTTCGACTACGGTAAACATATGTCATCCGCTTGACTTGGCAGCCTTAATTGCATGTAAACATGGTATTTTCTCAACATCAAACACCCCACATGAACAAGATTTTGCTTCCAAGTCAACCAAACAGTCATGTTGCCCACCCCTAACGTAGAAACGCCAACCATCAATGCGTTCAACCGTCATCATATCTGCGTAATGCTCCCTTACGGCCAATAAGAACTCAACACCCCGGCTAAAAGTGGTTGTCAGACTAAGTGCATCCTCTCGTCTTTTCCAATACCACCTACCTAACTTTTTCATAATAAACTCAATGAGATATGTGATGGGATAACCTTTGGCTTTCTTTAGCATGGAGTTGATAGATTCCACAATATTGCTAGTCTTGATGTTGTATCTATCTCCTGGACAGTAAACCCGAGACCATAAAGTTGGATCTGCCTCATTCAAGTACGCTGCAAGGGCCGGATTTACGTTAGTAAGGGAAGCCATGTAGCGGTTGTAATCATCATGAGTGTGCGCATATGCTGCCCCTTTCACCAAGTACATTAGTTGCTTCCCATGGAAATTAGTAATTATGTTTTGTTGGAGATGGTAGTAACATATCCCTCGTGTTGCCCATGGCATAACATTGCGACATGCTTTAGCTATTGAACTGCACCTATCCAAAACTACTATCAATGGATAATCATCCGAGATACACTCACTTAATTTGGTGAAAAACCAATCCCATGAAGCATCACACTCGGAGTTGACAATTCCAAAAGCCAAGAGAAATATCTGAAAGTTACCATCCTGTGCGCAAGCGACTAGCAATACACCTTCATACTTTATGGTGAGATGGGTCCCATCAACCACAATAACTCGCCTCACGTAATTGAAACCACGGATTGAAGCATTGAAAGATATGAAAATGTACTTAAACCTATGCTCGTCATCAACAACAAGGTCAACGACACTTTCCGGATTTGACTGCTCTATTTTTCTAAGACAATAAGGCAACTTCGTGTATCCAGATTCAGCGTTTCCTCTCACATATTACAAGGCATATTGTAAAGCCTTGTACGAAGTTGTGTAATCCAATATCATGCCGAACATTGTCCTTATTGAATCTTTGATATGTTGTGGGACAACACCATCTACTATTCTTACCAATATATTTGGGGGTGCAACGCTTACGTTGAGCTACGCGGTCCACAATAGAACATGTATGCACGTTCAGATATTTGGTGACCCAAAAATTGGTTGGATCATTCTTCAGAGTGGCCACGACCCTCCAAGTGCATCCTGGCACAAAGCATATTGCCACCAACCAAGACTTTGTGGACTTCTTAATTTTGAAAAAGAATTTAACATAACAGCGGTCAAACACACCTCTGTTATGACATCATCTTTGCATGGAAAACATTGACTTACTTTCAGTTGGTCTATCCAAGGATTATTTAACTGTCCATTAATACCACCAACAAACGGTTTCCCTTTTTCAGCATCCACATCCAGGTGATCTTCATCTTCATCGTCATCTTCATCTTCAAATTTCCCGTACTCACTGTAATCGAAATCCATGTCATCAACATCTGTCGGCTTCTCATTTGTAGTATCATGGAGAGCTTCTTGACATTCTTCTACACATTCATCGGTACCTGGATCTACATCGTCACCAAATTCATCCGTTGGCTCCCCATCGTCAACAGAACGAGAGTTGTTTATATCATTAACACATTCCTTAACCGGCTGTCCATCCATGCATCACATAGAGACACAAAGGCAAACAACATTCCTACTACTAAAATCTATCAAGTTCTAAACTGATCTATCATTTGTGACATAGACAAGAGTGGTATCTTGGAGCAATTGCTGAAGCATCATCTCTGTTAAGGGATACGATAACTGAACCATCTCTGTTTCTTTGTCAATCAGATAATCTTCTACAGCCATTTCAAGAAGCTCAGCGTATGTACAACCGTGTCGCAAAAAAAACATTCTCCCACCTTTGCTTCCATCCATGTCAAAATGCCAAGACCCATTTCTCGTCACCCATACTCCGAAAACAACAGGTATTTGCGCCATTTACCTGAAAGAGTAAGCAGCAAGTCAAATACTCATTACATAGCTGACTATCCGTAGAAGTCTTAAATCAATAACCTAATTGCCTAACAAAACCAAAAACATGATTGATCCAAAAGTATAATATATTATCATGAAAAAATAGACAGAGGCAAGTACATGACCGATACAAAACAAATGAACTAAAAAATCAAAAAGAAAATTTTTTAAATTTCAATCAAATACTATTTCAATTATACAGACTTCACAGATAACTCCAACATTTTGACTTTCAAAATTAACTAATTTATTGACCTAACTGCCTATGAAAACCAAAACTTGATTTCTCCATATGTATAATATGAATTCATGTCAAAAACATACAGAGGCAAGTAAATAACATATATAAAAGAATACAACAAGAAAATCTGAAAAAATATTCATCAATTTGCAATAATTTGGTTTTCAAATTCTGCTGACTTCATGTTGACGTCAAACAGGTAGATATAAACTAGACTATATGCAGATAACTTCAAATGAAGTCTATTTTTTGTGGTATATTTTTGCAATTACAATTTAACAAAGCAGACAACAGACGAAGTCTACCCGAAACGGTTGACTTCTTTTGTGGTTTTCCTTTGTTAATTTTTTGGTCAGTTTTGCAATTAAATACATAAAAAAAAGTAGACTTCAATGGGAAGTTCAACTTGTTAACTTCAATTATAGTCTACTCTGGTTATTTTTGCAATTGACCAACCCATTGACTTTATAGTAGACTTCTGTCTAATAAGTAGACTTCATCTATCCGTCAACAAGAAAAAGTAAACTTCGTCATGGTTAGTTTTGCAATTGACTAAGTTTGACTTACACCATATAGACTACGTACGAAGTCTCCAGATACGTTGACTTTGTTAGCAGTCTATTGTGGTCATTTTTGGGGTTGACCATCTTTTTAATTTGATTAACCAGTAGACTTCTTTTGCAGTCAACTGATTAATTTTATATCAATAATATTCCGGTCAATGATTTTATATTTTGGTCAACCCCAAAAATAGCCACTATAGAAGTCTACTATTTTATTATTTTAAAAAGACTTCGTCAGACAGTCATAACTAAAAATTCAAGATTTTGGTCAATTGCAAAAATACATCTTAGTAGACTGCAAACGAAGTGTCCGACGGAAAGACTATAATGCAGTCTAAATCATATTTTTTTTTGTTTTTAAATTAAGGAAACTGAAATTTCTGTATACGGGCTCGAAACTCGATAAATATTTAATTGCAAAACTGACCACATTGTAGACTTTACATGATATTATGATGGTTGGACTAACAAATGAAGTCTAAATTCGACAAAAACACAAGGAAAATCACGAAATATACCGAAAATAACCTTACAGTGGTTGTTTCGCAATGTCAAGCACCGAGGACGTCGTCTTTAGTCACCACGGACGAAACCCAGCACCAATTTAATCACTATCCAAAAATCACGACATATAACAAGATGAACGCACTTACAAATTTTCTTGGATTAAAATGGAGAGGAGATGGAAGAAAATGAAGTTCTCATAGCATATTATTTAAGGTCACAAATTTGGGTTGTTGAAGTATTAAGAGCTTCAAATTCGGTTGTTCATGGTTGTTGGAAAATTGATGGCGATGACACAACCGTGAATAAGAGAAGAAGACGAGGATATGGATGTAATAATCATTTTCGCAAGAAATTCAAATAAATCAAAAATAATGGTATTTATGTGAATATAATGAATGACCAAATATTTAGTAGGGAGAAAGTGACAAATGTTAGAGAGAGAAAATGAGAGGTTTAGTCTTGCAATTGACTCAAGTTAGGGGTTCAATTTTGCAACCGTCTCTAACCTATGAAATAATCAAATAATTAATTTTGTAATCCATCTTATATAGTTTACAAAAAAAGATTGTGTACTTCCGTTTTATTATATAGGGAATATATATTAAAAAATGAGATATAAATACATTGTCCTCCGATCTAAACATTATTCAAAAGTTGCTGAGATCCAAACAAATAATAATTTAAAAATAAGAGGCAAAAAATAAATTATTTTCATTTTTTTATTACTTAGTACGTTATTGAAATTATTGTATATCAAATAATTAATAGCGCTTGAGTTGGACAAAATAACCAAAATCTGGTACGTATTTTAATAGAGTTTTTTTGCACAAAACCTCATTTTCAGATAACATTTCAAATATATTATTTATTATCTACTTAAGTTTTTATAAATTTTTTTTTAAAAAAAGTTCAAAGACATAATGATATTGGTCTTGGAAGAAGAGCGAGGGCAATGATAATATGAAACAAGTTATAGAGATGGTGACATCTCCGAATAATTCAGATGGGATGGTGAAAAGAGCGGTTCTTGACTGTCCTTAGTAAAAGACAAAGCTGTTTATGAAAAGATGAAAATACATATAAGTCTATAAAGTATCGGAGTTTCGAGAGACACACGACTTCATGCTTTTTGTTTGCTTAAAGTAGTGATTGGGGATGGAGATGATGAAATATTCTATTTTGAGTATGCTCATAAGATTATAAAAATCATTATAAATTTTTCAAAATTATAATCCATCTCTTCCGATATATAAGATTTTCTAGATAAAAAGTTTAAGGTTTAAGAAATTATAAATGTTTTGTTATTTTTACCTAAAATATATAATTAAACTAGGTATAGTCTCGTGTTTAGTTTGTTGTTTACTGTTTTTAGCATATTTGTTTCTATAAATTGTATTGTTTTGTTTCATTTATTTTTTGTTTATCTTATTTGAGAATGAACATTCCTTTATTATTATTATTATTATTATTATTATTATTATTATTATTATTATTATTATTATTATTATTATTATTATTATTATTATTATTATTATTATTATTATTATTATTATTATTATTATTATTATTATTATTATTATTTATGTGTTTTTGTATTTTTGGAATTTATACTTTTTTCATTATCTTTTGTTTTAAATATATAAATATATTTGCTCACCCTTTTTGAAATGATCAAAGAAGTAAAAACTCATTCTCGTAGTTTGAAATAATTTTATTATTGATGGTTATTTTGTTAGATTAAAAATGTATTAAAGCTTATACTATTTTTATTGTATAACTAGAACTTGTTGTTTTGTGATATAACCAGTTTGCAATACATTCATGATAAAATTTATGATGTAAAATCTGTCAAATTTGATTAATATTATATTTGAAAAGTTTGTCGAAGCAACTTGTCAATATTCACATCATATCACTACTATACCTACAAATCTTCTTACTATACCATTATAAATTAAACACATGTACTTTTGGAATACAACAACTAAGTTCATCCTCCATTTAGTTGAATATCTGATAGTATTCTCTTTTTCATAATAATAAAATGTAATTTGTCTATATAAATAATTTTGGGAGTTGACCATGTATAAAAGTATACTTTATGTGGTTGGGAAAAATATATATACTTTTATGTATTTCAATGTCATCCATTCCTCTTATGTGTTCTGCAAAGAAATTAACAAAATGATCATATTTACTCAAAAAATCAATCGTTATAAAAATACACACTATATATACAAAGAGTTTAAAGCATGCAAAAGCATGATGACACGTCTATATATTTGTTATATCCTAATCAACACATGAATTAATATTTAATAGCTAATAATAACTTTTTGAGAGGAAGTAATATATTGTGTAAGTTGATATTACAACACATAATTATATAGGCAATGACCTTATTTTTGTTTGGAAGATTTTGTTGATAATTTGGTATATAATTAAATATCAAATTTAGTTTAAACGTAAATAAATCGTAAGCCCAAATATATGCTTCTGGAAATTTGAAAATAAATGTATTATCCTAATTTGTATTTCAAAAATGGGGAATACTGTAATTATCGTAATTCTTATTTGGATTGTAATATTTATTTGCAACAGTTTTGGAGTTAAAATTAAAAGTAGTCATAAAAGTTTGGACGGAAGGTTTGCGTTTAAGAAATAATTTAGATATAGGGATAATTTAATATTTAAGCTTGGTATGACAGATAGTACGCTTTGTTTGTATGGTATGAGCGTGCGTAAAGCTCATATATCTTCTTGAAGCTCATATATAAGAATACAATATAAAGATATGAGAAATTTTTTTCTTATTTCCTGAGAAATACAAAAACACTTTTGTTATATTGGCCACGAAAAACAAACAATCAAATAAAAAAGTAGAACAAAGCTGATGAGAAAAGAGCCTTAAACATTGAATTTCCTTGTGTATCTTTAATGAGAGAATGCTAGGTACATCATCTTCGAGGGCATGATCAGACTGTCGGCTACTCACCAAACTCTCATCAGATTCTTCGATAACAACTTTTGGTTAGTTTTCTGATAGTATTTTATAATCAAAAATAGGGATTAGCTTATGGAAGCAGCTGAATATAATATAATATAACCTACATATAAAATATATATCTATGTTAAATATGTGACTAATCACCTGATAGAGCGCAGGTTCTTGAATTATTGGGATTCATATGTGGATTTGTTGTTCATGTTGTAGGAGAGTTTATATATTACTACCTTTTATGGAAACTTTGGTAATTTAGTTTGAGATAGGAGGAAGGTATGCAATAGATGCTATTAGAGAAAGAAAATTTAATTTTAAAATCTAGGCTAGTTGTATATACAAGAGTTATTTATAATATAGGCTCATTAAGTGGTAATATGTGGATTTTGAAATATGGACAAAGGACCTGTAAGTTTTAATAGGTTGATTTTGAGAATGTTTACTTTAGAGACAATAGAGATGGATCTTCAAATAATCTATATAAAAAAAGTAAGATACATATAATATAGTCTCAAAAATTAAAATCTAGAATTAAGCTTTTAAAATAATATTTAATTTTTTTTAACACATACAACAACAACCAACCAACCAACAAAAAAAACACAAAAATGTATAATATCTAAAAGATAAAGTAAAAGAGAATGAGAAAATGAAAAATGAGTATTTATAGGATGGAAAGTGATGAGAAATACAGTTTAGAAACTAAAAAGTATGAGAGATAATTCTAATTTATTGTCTTGAATAAAATTGAGCGCAAAAATATAGTTAATTCTATTTTATTTCAGTTTTAATATTTTATTGGGTATTGGTTTAATGTTTGTTATTTCGTCTGTTTGAATTGAATGTTTTTTTTGGTAGAACAGAGGGAGTAGACTCCCCTAATTTATTAAAGAAAAATAGAACTCAAATACAAACAGACCGTGGAGTAACAAAACCACTACTGTCTTGCAAAACCAAAACCGCAACACAAAACGGAGCAACTACAAACATATGAAAACCAAGCTGTAAAGAAAAAGCATAGGAGGCTAAACCGTCAGCAAGACAGTTAGCTTCTCTATGCACATGAGTAACCCGGACCATCCAGTCCTTTGATATGAAGCCATGGCACAGCCGTACCAGGAACGACAGTGGATGAGTCGCACTAATACCTGTCTTTAAAAACCCGACCACTATCTCACTATCCACCTCCAACTCCAACCGCTCAACTCGATTGTCCCATGCCACACACAGACCATAGTAGACACCCCATAGTTCTGCCATCGGAGCTGAGCAAATACCAATGTTGAGGGAGAAACCCGCTTTCCAAACCCCTGTTTCATCCCGCAACACACCACCTGCAGTTGCTAAACCCGGGTTTGAATTGAATGTTGTTAGGATGTTAGTGAGTATGAAATCACTAATTAATCACTATATTAAAAAAAAAGTGGGTCAGCTTGTTTTAACATCGGAAAATTAGAAACAAGGCTGAAAAAATGGATTAAACCATCAACTAAAAAGTAATTATATGTCATTAGCTTACAAATAATCAGCGACTGAATTTTTAAAAACTTGGCACTATTCCAACGATTAGTAAAAGAACATACCCATATATATATATATATATATATATATTTATATACTTTTTAAATTTAGTGATGTTAATGAAACCATATATTTATAATGAAATTTCAAAAAAGATTATATTATCATCTTATTGAATTTTGTTAATTTTTACATTGATTTGACTTAGAATCGAATAATTTTGTTATAGTTTTTTTAATAAATCGGATCCTGTTCCGGATACTTAAACTTTGGATCCGATTCCGGTATTCAAAAAAAACCTGAACACTCCAAAAGAAACCCCACGAATCCGTTAAAGGCCACAAAAATGTTAGGTTTTATTAAAATATTGTCCTGTCAAAACAATACAATTATAATAGTTATGCGAACCCTCCATTTTGCATCTATGTAGCAATCTTTTTTAACTTTTTTGCAGGTCAACTAAAGATGATGCGGAACAAGTTACTCGTTGCAGTATCGATCATCTTGAATCTTGTACTCACAATACATATTCTTTATAATAATTCAACCACATGGAATCCAACATGGACCAATAGAGCAGCCGCGGAGGCCGAAGCTGCAGCCTCTCTTTCATGCTCGGGGCATGGCAGAGCTTACGTGGACGGTCTTGGTGTCCTTGATGGCCATAAACCTCCTTGTGAGTGCAACAACTGCTACACAGGCAAAGATTGCTCCTTCTTTGTACCAGATTGCCCTGTCGATGCTGACTCGTAATAACTTTCCTCCCCTTTCCTTATTTAGCTATCATCTTAGTGACAAAACCAGCTTTGGATTCAAATCTGTTCTTTCCTTAACCCTTTTTGTGGAATCTGAAGAGGAAACCCTTTGTTCTTGGAGCCTTTTTGGATGCGGAACGCAGAGGGAAGTGCGGTTGTTGAGTCAGGGTGGCACAGGATGAGTTATCATTATAGCGAAGTTGGTTCATTTGTGTCGGCAGAGCTCGAGAAGATCATTAGAGAGCTGCATAATGTAGTGGGAAATGCAGTTACTGATAACAGATTCATAATCTTCGGAACTGGAGCCACACAATTGATTGCAGCTTCTGTTCATGCCTTATCCCAAACTAACTCATCCTCATTATCTCCTTCAAGACTTGTGACTTCTGTTCCATACTACAATGTAAGCAAAACAAAAATGCTCTGTTCTTGGCTTGATGTAACAAAACGATTTTTGTGGTTCTGATCAGTTTGTCTTTGTGTGTGTGTTGGCAGATGTACAAACAACAAGCAGATTTCTTTAATTCTGCCGATCTCAAGTTTGAAGGAGACGCGTCTGCGTGGAAGAAGAGCGAGGGCAATGATAATATGACACGAGTTATAGAGATAGTGACATCTCCGAACAATCCAGATGGGAAGCTGAAAAGAGCGGTTCTTGACGGTCCCAATGTCAAAACAATTCATGATTGTGCTTACTACTGGCCTTATTTCTCACCTATTACACATCCAGTTGATGAAGATTTGAGCTTGTTCAGCCTCTCCAAGTCTACGGGTCATGCGGGCTCAAGATTCGGGTTGATTGATTTACTTTTGCATGTTCTCCTAGTATAGTCTAAACAAAGCTTTGAATTGGTCACAACAACTCACAAGTGCTATTCTTGTTGTTGCAGCTGGGCATTAGTAAAAGACAAAGTTGTTTATGAAAAGATGAAAAGATATATAAGTCTAAGTAGTATGGGAGTTTCAAGAGACACACAGCTTCATGCTTTACAGTTGCTTAAAGTAGTGATTGGTGATGGTGGTGATAATATCTTCCATTTTGGTTATGGAACCTTGAAAAAAAGATGGGAGAAACTGAACGAGATCATGTCCATGTCCAAGCGTTTTTCGCTCCAGACAATCAAACCTGAGTACTGCAACTATTTCAAGAAAGTTAGGGACTTTACTCCATGTAAGTTTTTTATTCTAAAGCATGAAAGCAAAGACTATGGTTTGGTACTATTTAAAACGTATATTTTTTGTTTGTTGTGTATTGCAAAAGCTTATGCTTGGGTGAAGTGTGAAAGACCAGAAGACAAAAACTGCTACGAAATTTTCAAAGAGGCGAAAATAACAGGACGCAGTGGCCAAGGGTTTGGAACGGAGGAAAGGTTTGTGCGGATGAGTCTCATCAGATCACAAGACGACTTTGATCAGCTTATTACTATGCTGAAGAAGTTTGTCTCCAAGGAAGCTGTAGTAGTTGGCTCCATCTGACACTTTTTGTTGTGATCACATGTCTTCAATTCAATCATATGAAATAAATATCTTGAATTCAGTCACATGTCTTTAGAACAGATTAAAGAACAGAATGAGACAGCTCAACTTGCACTCAATGTTCAAGTTTTTTTCTTTTTCTTTTTTAAGACGATAAAAGAAGAGTAGCTTGTTATCATAACAAAGACACCTTATCATAACAAAGACACCTGCAGTATATCATTATTACTTATTAGAGATCTTAAAATCTTTCTATTAGTTAACTATTGAGTCATCTCGGAAGATAACCAAACTTCCGGATGTAATTATAAAAATAACTTTAGGTGCAAGTACTATATTATATCCTGGTTGAGTAAGTACTATATTAGCCTCAAGGACAACATGTATACCTTTTGAGAGTTGAAAAGCTTATCTGACCGGGGTCATGATAAATGATCTTAGAAACTGAGAGAGCTTTCTTGACCAAGTAACTTGCTAAGATTTAAGAATCTCAGGAACTGATAGCCAAAAATTGCAGATCTTATGCAAGAAGTTGTAGTGAGCTTTTCTTCTTTTGGCTACAAAATCTCCTAGAAATTAATCTTATTTTTTAAAGTTAATTCCTCTCATATGTATAGATTTTTGGTGCTATGGAAAAAACTGAGAAAATTGCATTCATCCTTGAATAAGAATATGTGTTATCTTGTTGTACTCTTTAGCTACATATACACATTTTCGTATAAACTATTGGTGATTTAAACTCTTTAGGTCCACTTGTGCTTGGATAGACCGTGTACAAATCTTAGATAGGTAGATCAGTCCAAGAGTTTTGAAACTATTTTTAGTGGTTTAAACTCTTTTAGGTCCGCTAGTGAAGATCAGTCCAAGGCTGTAAAGACCAGATATATACAATGGACACAATATAATATGATATCGTAAGGGAAGATTACAAAAAGTTGGAACGAAAACAGACAACTACAATATACGGTAATGGATTCTAATATTCGATTACAAGGACGTATATGGGTAATAAATTTAGAATTGATAAATAAATCAAAATATTAATTTATCGATTTTTTTGTCAACATATTATGCATAGTGTGATACACTCATTAAAATTATTATTGTACGCAAACCATATTATCCGCTCTAGGACAGTCACAAGACGCATGATAGGGACATCTATATATATACATTTTTGGAGACATTTATGAAATAAATCCTGAAGTTCACACATATTTACAAGCATGCTATTGACATTAATTATTAATTTATTTTTCATTTAATTAATTAATATTAAGTTTCTATTTTTGAAAACAAGATTTCCATCCTAAATAAATTTCTAAAACAATTGGAACCACTCCCTTTCACATTAAGTATTAAGTTTATAATTAATTAAATTAATATTAAGTTTCCAATTTCACAAAATAATATTTTCTCCATACACAATTCATATTATTTGAAGAAAACTAATTAATATTAAGTTTTGAAAACAAGATTAATTAATTATAAACTAATTAATTTTTTGAAAACAAGATTTCCTATCCTAAATAAATTTTCAAAACAATCGAAACCACTCCCTTTAAGATTAAGTATTAATTTTATAATTAATTTAATTAATATTAAGTTTCCGATTTTACAAAAAATGTTTTCTCCATACACAATTCAGTTTATAATTAATTTAATCAATATTTAAGTATTTTACATAAATTTGGTTAACTGTTATAGGAGCAAATACCATTAACTTCGGTATAATTGTTCTACATAAATTCTGAATTTAAACAATCATTCAAAAAACTAACTGTATGATTTTAAAAGGTAACAAACACATTTACCATTCAATTTGATATCTTATTCAAGGAATAATAATAAAATATAAAAGATATTGCTTGCTCACATATTAATTTTATTTTTATTACGTATTTAAAACTAATTTTTACTTTCACGGGTTTTGTATAATGAGTTTTTGCGGATTAAAAATCTTTGAACATGTTGCCTCACCCGCATAGCATAGCGGGTTTGGACTATAGAACCAACAATAAAACTATTAGTTTATCTCATATATACTATATATTTGTAATCATAATTTTGAAAATTAACTTATAAATTATTTAGTTTATGAATTACAAAATATTACACATACTATAACACATTCTTAATATTCTAAAAAAATAAAATAAATAGTAAGAAGAAGAAACAAATTCTAAACAAAATCCTAAATTAATTAGACAAAAGTTAATTAATTGAAAATTTGAAAACTAAATAAATTAAACATTATTATTTAAAATACAATAATTTATAATTTAGTCCCGCGGTGTACCGCGGGTGAAATCCTAGTTCCTTCTGCAAACCCTTATGTTGGAAGGTTCGTAGTTTTAAGTGTTTACTAGATTTTAACCTGCGGTACACCACGTGCATATAATTTTATTATTATTTATATTCTATATTGTATTTGTTTGTTAAATATTGGATGTTTTGTAAATAGAGCAATAACTAATTTTTTTGGCTGTTTGTACGACAAAATATTTATACTAATTTGTTAACCCGCAATATACTTCATGACCAATTGTTTGTTATATTTAGTTTGTTTTGTTTAATGTTTGAGATTCTATTTTGATATTTAATTAATATAACAAAAAAATAAGAGATCTAAATACATATTAAATTATTATACGCAATGATTAAGTCACATTGGTCCTAATTATTTAATTATTTTACACAATCTTCGTTAATCAACTTGATTTTATATGTCAAATATTCTAATATTAATAATGTTGAAAAATAATTAAATGAGGATTTAACCTGTGTTAGCACAAATTTAATGATATTTTATTAATTCAAACATGTCCTCTTTACAACTCATTTACTATATAACCATGTCATATTGTATTTAAAACTTTTTAAATTTTAGATATTCATAATATTTAAAAAATTTATGAAGTTTATATATGTTAATTATAATATTTAAATAAATGTGAATCAAAGTTCTTCTTCCGTTAAGAATCGAAGCTCACATATATTAGAAAACAAAATGGGAATCAAATTATATTTTTCTGTGTTTGCAAATGATTCAGAGATAGAAGGTGTGGTTAAATATATAATTTTGTTTCCATATTGATTTTGCTGTAATTTTTTTAGTTAGAATGAAATGCAAAATTTTTAGGAAACAAAATCTGAAGTAATGCTATTTTTAGAAGTTTTTGAAGGGTTAATGTTGTAAATAAAATTTTAAATAAGGAAAACTAAAAGGCCATAACACAAAATGTACTTAAAAAATGTTAATACAGATATATGTACATAATACTACGTATACTAAATATACGTATAGAGAGAAAGGATAATAACGCAAATGAAAATTATATCTCTAAACGACTAACCGCAACATGGATTGATGGGAGTCTAAAACAACGCTTTCATAAAAAATAATAATTCTTATACGTACGATCAGTCGATCACATATTGTAACGCCCGCGAACCAATTTGTGTATTTTTAGTGTGGATGTCGATCGACACCCTTGGTGGCATCGATCGACACCATGTTTTTCCGGTTTGGTTGGGTTTGATTTTAATTGCGGATTGGTTCGGTTTTGGTTCAATTAAATCCCTAATCGTGTTGTTAAGTGTCTGAGACGAGATTGAGGGTTTTGGGAAAAGTCTTTTTGTCGCCGTTTTGTGAGAAAGAAAGGGAGAAAAAGAGAGAAAAACGTTTCTGAGTTTTCTGGACTTGTTCTTGGAGATTTTGGAGAGATCTGAGGCTGTAGGAGGGTTATCTGTTGCTGGAAACGAAGGGGGAGCTTCTGGAGGTGTTGTTTTCCACGTTTCTCAATCCAATCTTCCTGTTCTTGAGGTGAGTGCTTGACCATGGTTGATCTAAGCATGAGATCTCTCTTGTTTGTGTGTTTTCTTTGCTGTTTGTGTTGTTTTGTTGCTTGGGTTCGTTGCTTCTGTGAATCCCAGTGATTTCTGAGGTAATTGGGTGAGATTGGGACGGATTCGGGATGGTTTGGAATCGGGATTCGTCGTTCGTGTTCGCGCAGTTCGCGTCTGCAGGTATGGCATCGATCGACACTCAAGGAGCATCGGTTGACACCGTTTGGTGGAGCATCGGTCGACACCCTACTGGCATCGGTCGACACCTTTGGTTCAGCATCGGTCGACACTTTCTTGTGGCATCGGTCGACACTAGTCTCAACCGAGACTTGTTTTCCTGGTTTGCTGTATTGCTTGTGTTTGTTTGCTTGCTTGACTTGAGGGTCTCATATGCTTGTGTGTATAACCCAGTAGATGGGAGGACGGCCTCACTAAGTATTTATGATAATACTTACGCATCTCAATTGTTGTTTGTGGTGTGCAGGTAAAGGAAAAGTGTGATCGTGGAATCAAAGGCGATGAGGAGGAGGATGTTCTAGAGGCTTGATTGATTGTGGTCTAGCTGATGTTAGGTTGCTAGATTAAGTCATTGGAACATTGTAGGATGTTAGCTTTTGGTTATTTCTTTGTTTGGATTATGATGTTATTGGATTATTTATGTTGGAATATTATTGGAATTGTTTTATTTGGTTATCCGCTGTTATTGATTGTTGTTAGGATGTTAGTGGGTATGGGACCACTAGTATATTAGAAAACAAAATGGGAATCAAATTATATTTTTCTGTGTTTGCAAATGATTCAGAGATAGAAGGTGTGGTTAAATATATAATTTTGTTTCCATATTGATTTTGCTGTAATTTTTTTAGTTAGAATGAAATGCAAAATTTTTAGGAAACAAAATCTGAAGTAATGCTATTTTTAGAAGTTTTTGAAGGGTTAATGTTGTAAATAAAATTTTAAATAAGGAAAACTAAAAGGCCATAACACAAAATGTACTTAAAAAATGTTAATACAGATATATGTACATAATACTACGTATACTAAATATACGTATAGAGAGAAAGGATAATAACGCAAATGAAAATTATATCTCTAAACGACTAACCGCAACATGGATTGATGGGAGTCTAAAACAACGCTTTCATAAAAAATAATAATTCTTATACGTACGATCAGTCGATCACATATTGTAACGCCCGCGAACCAATTTGTGTATTTTTAGTGTGGATGTCGATCGACACCCTTGGTGGCATCGATCGACACCATGTTTTTCCGGTTTGGTTGGGTTTGATTTTAATTGCGGATTGGTTCGGTTTTGGTTCAATTAAATCCCTAATCGTGTTGTTAAGTGTCTGAGACGAGATTGAGGGTTTTGGGAAAAGTCTTTTTGTCGCCGTTTTGTGAGAAAGAAAGGGAGAAAAAGAGAGAAAAACGTTTCTGAGTTTTCTGGACTTGTTCTTGGAGATTTTGGAGAGATCTGAGGCTGTAGGAGGGTTATCTGTTGCTGGAAACGAAGGGGGAGCTTCTGGAGGTGTTGTTTTCCACGTTTCTCAATCCAATCTTCCTGTTCTTGAGGTGAGTGCTTGACCATGGTTGATCTAAGCATGAGATCTCTCTTGTTTGTGTGTTTTCTTTGCTGTTTGTGTTGTTTTGTTGCTTGGGTTCGTTGCTTCTGTGAATCCCAGTGATTTCTGAGGTAATTGGGTGAGATTGGGACGGATTCGGGATGGTTTGGAATCGGGATTCGTCGTTCGTGTTCGCGCAGTTCGCGTCTGCAGGTATGGCATCGATCGACACTCAAGGAGCATCGGTTGACACCGTTTGGTGGAGCATCGGTCGACACCCTACTGGCATCGGTCGACACCTTTGGTTCAGCATCGGTCGACACTTTCTTGTGGCATCGGTCGACACTAGTCTCAACCGAGACTTGTTTTCCTGGTTTGCTGTATTGCTTGTGTTTGTTTGCTTGCTTGACTTGAGGGTCTCATATGCTTGTGTGTATAACCCAGTAGATGGGAGGACGGCCTCACTAAGTATTTATGATAATACTTACGCATCTCAATTGTTGTTTGTGGTGTGCAGGTAAAGGAAAAGTGTGATCGTGGAATCAAAGGCGATGAGGAGGAGGATGTTCTAGAGGCTTGATTGATTGTGGTCTAGCTGATGTTAGGTTGCTAGATTAAGTCATTGGAACATTGTAGGATGTTAGCTTTTGGTTATTTCTTTGTTTGGATTATGATGTTATTGGATTATTTATGTTGGAATATTATTGGAATTGTTTTATTTGGTTATCCGCTGTTATTGATTGTTGTTAGGATGTTAGTGGGTATGGGACCACTAGTATATTAGAAAACAAAATGGGAATCAAATTATATTTTTCTGTGTTTGCAAATGATTCAGAGATAGAAGGTGTGGTTAAATATATAATTTTGTTTCCATATTGATTTTGCTGTAATTTTTTTAGTTAGAATGAAATGCAAAATTTTTAGGAAACAAAATCTGAAGTAATGCTATTTTTAGAAGTTTTTGAAGGGTTAATGTTGTAAATAAAATTTTAAATAAGGAAAACTAAAAGGCCATAACACAAAATGTACTTAAAAAATGTTAATACAGATATATGTACATAATACTACGTATACTAAATATACGTATAGAGAGAAAGGATAATAACGCAAATGAAAATTATATCTCTAAACGACTAACCGCAACATGGATTGATGGGAGTCTAAAACAACGCTTTCATAAAAAATAATAATTCTTATACGTACGATCAGTCGATCACATATTGTAACGCCCGCGAACCAATTTGTGTATTTTTAGTGTGGATGTCGATCGACACCCTTGGTGGCATCGATCGACACCATGTTTTTCCGGTTTGGTTGGGTTTGATTTTAATTGCGGATTGGTTCGGTTTTGGTTCAATTAAATCCCTAATCGTGTTGTTAAGTGTCTGAGACGAGATTGAGGGTTTTGGGAAAAGTCTTTTTGTCGCCGTTTTGTGAGAAAGAAAGGGAGAAAAAGAGAGAAAAACGTTTCTGAGTTTTCTGGACTTGTTCTTGGAGATTTTGGAGAGATCTGAGGCTGTAGGAGGGTTATCTGTTGCTGGAAACGAAGGGGGAGCTTCTGGAGGTGTTGTTTTCCACGTTTCTCAATCCAATCTTCCTGTTCTTGAGGTGAGTGCTTGACCATGGTTGATCTAAGCATGAGATCTCTCTTGTTTGTGTGTTTTCTTTGCTGTTTGTGTTGTTTTGTTGCTTGGGTTCGTTGCTTCTGTGAATCCCAGTGATTTCTGAGGTAATTGGGTGAGATTGGGACGGATTCGGGATGGTTTGGAATCGGGATTCGTCGTTCGTGTTCGCGCAGTTCGCGTCTGCAGGTATGGCATCGATCGACACTCAAGGAGCATCGGTTGACACCGTTTGGTGGAGCATCGGTCGACACCCTACTGGCATCGGTCGACACCTTTGGTTCAGCATCGGTCGACACTTTCTTGTGGCATCGGTCGACACTAGTCTCAACCGAGACTTGTTTTCCTGGTTTGCTGTATTGCTTGTGTTTGTTTGCTTGCTTGACTTGAGGGTCTCATATGCTTGTGTGTATAACCCAGTAGATGGGAGGACGGCCTCACTAAGTATTTATGATAATACTTACGCATCTCAATTGTTGTTTGTGGTGTGCAGGTAAAGGAAAAGTGTGATCGTGGAATCAAAGGCGATGAGGAGGAGGATGTTCTAGAGGCTTGATTGATTGTGGTCTAGCTGATGTTAGGTTGCTAGATTAAGTCATTGGAACATTGTAGGATGTTAGCTTTTGGTTATTTCTTTGTTTGGATTATGATGTTATTGGATTATTTATGTTGGAATATTATTGGAATTGTTTTATTTGGTTATCCGCTGTTATTGATTGTTGTTAGGATGTTAGTGGGTATGGGACCACTAGTAAATGAGGTATAAAAAAAAAAAACGGGAAGGGTTGTTTCATTTTGGTATCAGAGCCCTTACGGTTCTAGGTCTAGGGTTCATTGTGTTTTTGCTGTTGATGTTTAGGATTCCATGCTATGATTGATTGTGTGAGTCGGTCAATTGAGTGTGGCATGAAGTCCTAGAACATCCTCTTCGAGCCTGTGTTGTGATTCCACGGTAAGTTGTGTTTCTTGTGTAATAGAATTATTGTTTGCTTAGCCTTCTGTTCTTGGATGATACAGATGGTTAGGGGTGAGGATGCTGTTGGTCGTGGTCGTGGTCTGATGAGATCATGGACGGCTCAACCAAACCAGACGGACCTAAGGAGCATGATGAGATCATGGACGGCTCAACCGAACCAGACGGACCTAAGGAGCAGCTCGAACCTGAGGAAGCACCGGAGGAGCAGCTTGAACCAGAGGAAGCACCAGAGGAGCAGCTTGTACCAGTGGAAGCAGCGGAGGAAGCATTAACCGTTCCAGCGGGTCCTATAACAAGGTCACGGTCCAAGAGGTTCAACCAAGCCATCACTGGACTACTCAAGGAGCTGGACAAGAACCAAGAAGACATGGCTCAAACCACTATGACATTGCTCACAGCTCAAGGTGTTCGGTAAAGGGTAAAGTGTTGCTTTGGTGCTCTTTTTCCCTTGGTCAAGTTTTGTCCCATTGGGTTTTCTTGACAAGGTTTTTAATGAGGCCTAAGTAACATTTTCAAGCCCCCTTTGCCAGCCCAACAGCTTCTAGAGTGGGGTTGGGTTGTGTACTTATGCAGCAGGGGAAGGTTATAGCCTATGCTTCGCGGCTGTTGCGGAAGCATGAAGCTAATTATCCTACCCATGACTTGGAGATGGCAGCAGTGATCTTTACTCTTAAGATTTGGAGATCCTATCTGTATGGTGGGAAGGTACAGGTATTTACAGATCACAAGAGTCTGAAGTACATTTTTACTCAGCCTGAGCTGAATTTGAGGCAGAGGCGTTGGATGGAGTTAGTAGCGGATTATGATTTGGACATAGCTTACCATCCTGGTAAAGCTAATCTGGTTGCAGATGCCTTGAGTCGGAAGCGGGTGGCTTCGGCTCAGGAGCAGGATATGGAGGTGTTGGTAGGTGAGATTAGTGCATTGAGTTTGTGTGCTATCTCACAGGAACCTTTGGGTTTGGAGGCAGTTGATAGAGCAGACTTGTTGAGCAGAGTGAGGTTAGCTCAGGAGAGTGATGAGGGGCTGGTGAATGCCTCTAAGGCTGCGGGTGCAGAGTATCAGGTTTCTGCTAATGGTACTATCCTTGTGCATGGTCGGATCTGTGTGCCCAAGGGTGAGGATTTGAGGCAGGAGATACTGAGGGAGGCTCATTCGAGCAAGTTCTCTATTCATCCAGGAGCGACCAAGATGTACCGTGACCTCAAGCGGTATTATCACTGGGTCGGGATGAAGAAGGACGTGGCTGACTGGGTGGCAAAGTGTGATACTTGCCAGCTGGTGAAGGCGGAGCATCAGGTTCCAGGTGGTTTGTTACAGAGTTTACCCATTCCAGAGTGGAAGTGGGATTTGATCACGATGGACTTCGTGGTAGGTTTGCCTGTGTCGAGGACGTTTGATGCTATTTAGGTCATTGTGGACCGTTTGACTAAGTCTGCGCATTTTCTGGCCATCAAGAAAACTGATGGAGCAGCGGTTTTGGCCAAGAAGTACGTGAGGGAGATAGTCATATTGCACGGTGTGCCTGCTAGTATTGTGTCTGATAGAGATTCCAAGTTCACCTCGGTGTTCTGGAAGGCATTTCAGGCGGAGATGGGCACGAAGGTGCATATGAGTACAGCCTATCATCCTCAGACTGACGGTCAGTCAGAGAGGACGATCCAGATTTTGGAGGATTTATTGAGGATGTGTGTGCTGGATTGGGGTGGTCATTGGGCAGATCACTTGAGCTTGGTGGAGTTTGCTTATAACAACAGCTACCAGGCTAGTATTGGGATGGCTCCTTATGAGGCCCTGTATGGGAGGCCGTGTCGTACACCATTATGTTGAACTCAGGTGGGGGAGAGGAGCATATTTGGTGCAGATTTTGTTCAGGAGACCTCGGAGAAGATTCGGGTTTTGAGGCTGAACATGAAGGAGGCTCAGGATCGGCAGAAGAGCTATGCTGATAAGAGGAGAAAGGATCTTGAGTTTCAGGTTGGTGATAGAGTGTACCTCAGGATGGCCATGTTGCGGGGTCCGAACAGGTCATTGACAGAGACTAAGTTGAGTCCGAGGTACATGGGTCCGTTCAGAGTGGTTGAGCGGGTGGGACCAGTGGCATACCGGTTGGAGTTGCCTGAGGTTATGCGTGCGTTCCACAAGGTATTTCATGTGTCGATGCTGAGGAAGTGTCTTCACGAGGGTGATCAGTTGTTGGCTAAGATTCCTGAGGATCTTCAGCCTAACATGACTTTAGAGGCGAGACCAGTGAGGGTGCTCGAGAGGAGAGTCAAGGAACTTCGGAAGAAGAAGATTCCTTTGATGAGAGTCCTGTGGGACTGTGACGGAGTAGAGGAGCAGACTTGGGAGCCCGAGGCGAGGATGAAGGCAAGGTTTAAGAAGTGGTTTGAGAAGCAGACCGTGACTTGAGCTTGTCTAGCCGGGTCCGAGTTGTGGTCCGTGGCTGGAGCGGGTACGGAGTATTCCAGCCCATCTCTCTTGATATTTGGTTGCTTAGGGGTGGTTGGTTGTGCGACTAAGTATCAAGATGAGGTGGTGCTCGGGATGCGGGTTGTTGGCTCCGGTTGTTGTATTTTTGGCTTTTTCTGATGTAATTTCGTTGAGATTGTAACGATTATGACATTTTTGAGATTAATAAGATGAATATTTTTCTTTATGTTTGACTGTTGTTGTCATGGGAAAAGAGAAATAGCTCGGGTGTCTATTTTTGGAAAGTTTCCATGAATAGAAAGTTTCCACAAAAGGAAGGTTTCCATAAATAGAAAGTTTCTAAAAAGAGAAAGTTTTGTGGAAATGTTGAGGTAGATCTAGCCGGGAGATACTCGTTGGCATCAGTGTTTGTTTTTGCTCAAGGCCGTGCGAGCCCAACTCACGTGATACCGATAGCTCGATGGACTTTGTGGCCAGAGAGTGGGAGTGGTATGTTGCTTCGGATGACGATCCAAGAGCGCGCTTGAGGGTGACGATCCAAGAGCGGGATATGTGAGGCTCCCTGGATACCGTAGCTGTGAGCCGCGGCTCGGCAGTAAGCCGGTATGTCTCGAGGGTTGCGACCCGAGAGCGGAGGGAGTGGGCGTGTGAGACTCCCTGGATACCGTAGCTGCAGGATGTGGCCTGGCAGTGAGCCGGTATGACTCGAAGGTTGCAACCTGAGAGCGGGGGGAGTGTGTGTGTGAGTGACTTCCTGGATGCCGTAGCTTAAGGCGGTTGGCCTGATAGCGAGCCGGCATGATTCGTTGGTTGCGACCACGGACGGGGGAAGCACTGAGTTGTGAGCAAATAGTGTTTATGATGCGAGTATATTGGCTAGAGGGAGACCTCGAGGGTCAGTCGGAGGTGTGCGGGCTGTTGCGATAGTGGCACGGGAAACCTTGGCTGACGGTGTTTAGTCCGGCTTGGGGACGTGCGGGCCGTGCAGACGGTGGCACGGAGGTCCTTGGCAGATGGACGATATTGCAGGATTCGGGGACGAATCCATATTGGTGGGGGAGAATTGTAACGCCCGCGAACCAATTTGTGTATTTTTGGTGTGGGTGTCGATCGACACCCTTGGTGGCATCGATCGACACCATGTTTTTCCGGTTTGGTCGGGTTTGATTTTAATTGCGGATTGGTTCGGTTTTGGTTCAATTAAATCCCTAATCGTGTTGTTAAGTGTCTGAGACAAGATTGAGGGTTTTGGGAAAAGTCTTTTTGTCGCCGTTTTGTGAGAAAGAAAGGGAGAAAAAGAGAGAAA
This sequence comes from Camelina sativa, assembly GCF_030686135.1. Classification (NCBI taxonomy): domain Eukaryota; kingdom Viridiplantae; phylum Streptophyta; class Magnoliopsida; order Brassicales; family Brassicaceae; genus Camelina; species Camelina sativa. Next base: position 12,811,307 of record NC_141896.1, on the reverse strand, counting down.
AACGTTTCTGAGTTTTCTGGGCTTGTTCTTGGAGATTTTGGAGAGATCTGAGGCTGTAGGAGGGTTATCTGTTGCTGGAAACGAAGGGGGAGCTTCTGGAGGTGTTGTTTTCCACGTTTCTCAATCCAATCTTCCTGTTCTTGAGGTGAGTGCTTGACCATGGTTGATCTAAGCATGAGATCTCTCTTGTTTGTGTGTTTTCTTTGCTGTTTGTGTTATTTTGTTGCTTGGGTTCGTTGCTTCTGTGATTCCCAGTGATTTCTGAGGTAATTGGGTGAGATTGGGACGGATTCGGGATGGTTTGGAATCGGGATTCGTCGTTCGTGTTCGCGCAGTTCGCGTCTGCAGGTATGGCATCGATCGACACTCAAGGAGCATCGGTTGACACCGTTTGGTGGAGCATCGGTCGACACCCTACTGGCATCGGTCGACACCTTTGGTTCAGCATCGGTCGACACTTTCTTGTGGCATCGGTCGACACTAGTCTCAACCGAGACTTGTTTTCCTGGTTTGCTGTATTGCTTGTGTTTGTTTGCTTGCTTGACTTGAGGGTCTCATATGCTTGTGTGTATAACCCAGTAGATGGGAGGACGGCCTCACTAAGTATTTATGATAATACTTACGCATCTCAATTGTTGTTTGTGGTGTGCAGGTAAAGGAAAAGTGTGATCGTGGAATCAAAGGCGATGAGGAGGAGGATGTTCTAGAGGCTTGATTGATTGTGGTCTAGCTGATGTTAGGTTGCTAGATTAAGTCATTGGAACATTGTAGGATGTTAGCTTTTGGTTATTTCTTTGTTTGGATTATGATGTTATTGGATTATTTATGTTGGAATATTATTGGAATTATTTTATTTGGTTATCCGCTGTTATTGATTGTTGTTAGGATGTTAGTGGGTATGGGACCACTAGTAAATGAGGTATAAAAAAAAAAAACGGGAAGGGTTGTTTCACATATAAACTTGGTTATAGAAGAAACTGTGGTAAACGATGGATTCATCAAACTCATATATCATTTACGATAATGATATGGCATTACACACTGTTACATTTAGAACTATGAAAAATATAAAGTTAAGTCCATTGAGTAAGGAGAGGGATAAGGTTAAGCGGAAATTTTTTAGGACAAGAAAGTCCACATGATTCTTCAAGATCTACATCTTCTACATTCATTCCTTCTGGAAGCTTCCAATCGAATCGGTATAGCAGATTGATAAGAGTCAAGTGTACCAAAGCCATACCCATTCCCATACGTGGGCATATTCTCCTTCCACTACCAAATGGCAACAACTCAAAGTTTAGACCTTTATAGTCAATCTGGCTATCCATAAACCTTTCTGGGATGAACACTTCTGGATCTTTCCAAACATTTGGATTCCTATGAATAGCCAATACGTTGACATGGATCCATGTTTTCTTTGGAATGTCATAACCTCCGATCTTTATATCTTTTGAAGCCTCTCTTGGAATTAGAAGTGGTCCAATCGGTGTAATCCTAAACGTTTCTTTAATCACCATTTTCAGATACTCGAGTCGTTCTATATCTTCTTCTATGATATCATCTTTGTTTTTGATCACTTCTCTCACCTCAGCTTGTACTTTCTTCATAACTCTTGGGTTTTTAATCAAATGTGTCATCGCCCATGTTACTGTGTGGCCAGTAGTGTCTACTCCAGCAAGAAGAACGTTCTACAATATTCGAAAGACACAAAGACTAATTTAAACTTTATGTAACACGTGAAGTATGAAGTTCTGGACTTAAAGGTTCCTATTACTTACAAGAAGAATTCCTTTGGTGTGGTTTCGAGTAAGTTGAAAGTTTCCAAGTCCAGTCTCTCCCCTTTCCATCTTGAGGAGCAAGCTAATGATATCATCCTTAATATTCTCATTTTCTAGGTGATGCTCTATAGATTGATCGAAAAATGTATCCATTGCCTTAAAAACCCTCTCACACTTGCCATGTAACCCCGAGATCCTATCCATGATTCTGCCAATAAACGGGAAGTAATCTGTTGCTGCAAAACTCCCTATCACCTCCATGGATCCATGAATGACTTCTTCGTAAGTATTCCCAAGTTTGCTCCCATCAAGAGTGATCCCAAATCCCACTCTACAAATCACACTTCCTGATAGTTTCATTAACTTCTGGCTCAAGTTAACCGGTTTTGCTAATGAAGCAGATTGTTTGATGAAATCGACGAATGAGGCAACTTCTTCTTCTCTTACATATCGAAACCATTTTATGCTTTTTGCAGTGTAGAGTGCAACAACCATCAACTTTCGTACTTCCCTCCAATATTTGTTATAGGGAGAAAAGGTAAGATTTCTTAAATTGTATGTAATTCTTGCAGGATAAGTCATATAAGGTCGAGAACAACAATCTGCGTCAAATGTTTTTAAGAAATCTTTCACCGTCTCTGGTGTAGATGCCACAACAGTAGACACATTTCCAAACTTTAGCGACATTAAAGATCCGTATTTTTCAGATAATTTGAACATCGAACGATGAGGTCTGGATCCTAATTGATGCAGGTTGCCAATTATAGGAAGTCTTGGTGGTCCCGGAGGTAGGTTTTTCCTTGTCTTTCTCATGTTCTTTACAATGAGTATAGATGCAAAGAAGACGAATGCAAAAATGATATTCCAAAAACTCATTCTGTTTTCTACACAAAGAAGGGAAATAAAAGTTTAAATAAACCGTCCGTTAGTTTCTAGTTACCTCAATATTTGAACATCTAAGAGATAGATAAACAGTATATCAGGAAGACGACGATTAACCCAAAAGAAAAAAAAGAAGAAGCACTAATTAAGGTAATACAGAAACAAGAAGAATCCTAATAATTTCTTTACACGATCAAGGTACATGAAAAACGCATACGATATTCGAACAAGTAAATTAAAGAACAAATATAATAGTTCATAAGTATCGGAGAATTTAAGAGTTTCTTCTATAAGGTTAAAACATCACATAATATATAGTTAAAGCTAGTTCGGTAAGATTGATTACCTTCAAGTCGTATACTTTGTGCTGAAAATTCGAGAGAGAGAGGGAGAGTTAGAATTTTTTTTTTTTTGTACTTGTGTATTGTGTGACGCACAGGCTGTGACAATTCCATATATATACTGCATTTCGTGTACATTAGCGTCCACTATATATGATTACATATGAGCTCTTGTTTAGGTAATATAATTAAGAATTTGGAACAAATAGAATTCAGATTTGCACAAGAGTTTTATTAGCGATTCCAAAAAAATATGCTGATGGTTTAATTAATATTGGACAATCCGGATGTAGTTGAATAAGTACGATAAATAGCATGGTATATGACTATATGAGTCAACTCATATTTCTTAGGAGTGAACACATACAGTATATATATATAGTTACTAATATCATCAGCTCAAGATTTTTTTAATATTCAAAATTCATGTATCCTCCATTTAGCTAAAGTTATTATTTGTATGACAAAAACTTGTATTTGTCGATGATGTTCTATAAAGTAGTTTTTTACGTTAACTCCCTATAATGGAAGTTTTTTTTTCCGGTTTATAGCTAGCAATTCATGTTTCTTACAGGGGAGTCTTTATCAGTCATCAATCACAAAAATCTACTAAAGTACTAATAAGATTCTTTTTTTCTACCCCATCGTTATCATTCGTTGAATTATGTGGTTCATTTGAATTCTTTTATGATAAGTTTTTTTTTTGCAAATATAGATGTCCACACACGTCGATGATATATTGTTAGTTGTGTGTTTCTACTTTCTAGTTAAACGTGCATATATATATTAAAAATTGGGTCCAACGTACGCTTGCTTAAGATTGTAAAATAATGAGAAAGGAAAAGGGCGGTGCAAAACAAAACAAATCAATAATAGAGATGTGACTAGTGTAGAATGGACCCAAAACACAAAAGAAGTGGTGTGAAAAGTGTACAACAAAAGTTGAATGATGACCATGATTCAACTTTGTCACCAGAAACATCAAAATCGTTTCCCCCACTTATTTTTTTTTTTTAAATGATCTTCCTAAATATCGATCCTTTTTTTTTATGGTTACTTCTAATGATGACCTAACAACTACAACGGCCAGCTGGAGGTGGCTCGGGTTTGATGCAAAAAAAATTCGAAATCCTATTGGTCATAATCGTCAACAGGAAACCATAACATTAATGGGGAAATATCTGAGCATAAGATGCAAATGTTCGAAACCTATGAAGCACCTACAAGCAAGGAAAATAAGAAGCATCGCAGAACACAAGAAACACGAGCATAGTATGTAGTTTATTAGATGTGATGAACCGGTTATGATGCTCGGTTATCTTCTGATTCAATCTATATAGTAAACCAAGTCCGGTTTACTTTATGTGAGATTAGCTTAACTACTTAAACAAACTTTTGTATCATTAACAGATTAACGTTTGTGTAAATCTCTTATGAGAGTTTGTTAATAAGAGTTTGTTTCTTCTCCAATCATCTTTTATGTTCTCCGGTTAATCGGAGTTTGTTATAGTTGCAGTTTTGATTGCATCGGTCACCTTCACCTGCGGCATAAATCCTTCTGGTGGTGTCTATCAAGGTCCATACAAAGGAATATCAACTGCAGGAACGACGTTAGCCTTCAAAATATTTTCCATAAGCAACACCATCGCTTTGTTCACATCTTTATGCATCGTAATCCTTCTCGTAAGTATTATACTCTAAAGGACGAGACTCTACTCATGAACTTCTCAAAACTAACACGTAAGATGCTTTGGGTGGCTGTGGCATCCATGGCACTCGCCACTACTTATGTTTCTGCAGCTTCCATAATCATACCGCATATTGAAGAGATAAGATGGTTGTTCATAACCGTTCTTCCAATCTCTACCGTGATGCTGGGAGGTTTGTTTGCGTTTCTGTCCTATGCTGGGAGGTTGAAGAATGGCATTGAACCTAGCTAAGATTTACAGTTCTTATAACACCGTTTACTTCTCTAACAAACTTATGCCTAACTGTAGCCTTTGACCGGCTAGTCGCTGGTACTGACGACTATTACTTCTACTGACAAATGGTTTTAAGCCTGTTAATAACCTACATTTTAAGAAAAACTTTGGTCTTTTTTCAGCTTCTTGTTTGTATTTTGTAATTAAGGGCACACCTTTTTCTCCCACAACTTTGCTTGTATCATTCTTGTAATTAGGGTTTTGATCTTTAAGAATGCGAATTTAAAGCAAGAAATAAAATGTACACCTGATTTATTATTGGAAGAGTCAAGTTCAAAGAGATGAGGAATTTGATCGGAGTTCAAGCGATCGAAACTCCCGGAGTTCTAGTTGGAATTAAGAGGGAGACTGTTGGATAATTCCAAGGCTTGAAGAGCAAGCTATTTTAAGAATAAAAAAATTCTAGAAATAGAGAAATGGAAATAAAGAAATAGAAATAGGAATCAAAAATAAGAAAGTTGTCTAATTAGTTTGTGTAATCCTAATAGAATAAGGAGTAGCTTAATTCTATAAATACAAGAGTTTACGGAGATTTGTTCCATAAAACTTGAAAAAGAGATTTAGTTTTAAGAGAGTTTTCTAAATCAATAAAAGGTCTTCTTATATTTTTCAAGTTCTTGATCTAAGGAACCCAACTAATTAATTAGAAGATGTGCTTCATCATATAATCGAATTATTTTAATTTGATATAAGATAACTATATATGTAACTAGAAATCATTCCGTGCTATGCACAGGTTTAGCTTACATTGTTGTTCAATTTTAGTAATTTGAAAATTATTAGTTTTTATTTGTTTACTCAGTAATGGTTCTTTTTGTGATTTTTAAAATATACTGATCCTTTTTTTTTGGCTTCATTTGTTTGGTGTTACTTGAGTTTTCCTTTTACTTGAAATTTTTGATTGCATAGTAGAGTGTTTATGGTTAATAGGGCATCAATTTTTTTGGGGCATATTTTAGGCCAAAAGTTTTAGGTCTTTTATGGAGGAAAAAATATAATAAAAATTATAGGTTCAGTTATTATTAGATTATTTTTATAAGTTCAAAAAAAATTTAGAAATTCAAGTTTTATATAAGAAAAAAAAATATTATTCATGTAGATATATCTAATATACGGATGAGTTTTATTAGGTGCATGTATAAACCTATCTCATCTTTTGAATTGTTGGTGAATGAACATTAGATTAATGTTAATAATTTGTTTTTAATGAGATTTAAAGTAAAACTTAATTTAGAAACTCTAATAAAAAAGTTTCCATATTCGAAAAGTTTTAGAAGTTATTTGGTAATATAATTTTTATTTTCGTATAAATTTTTAAATGAATATGAAAATATTGAAAAGAGAAAGGAAAATGTGAGCAATCAAAACACGAACTACAATATAGAAATAATGAAAATAATTTTTTATATTACTATTTTTATAATTTTGTTTACAATAACAAAAATGAGTTTTTCAAAAATATTGGCATATGACATCCAAAATTGTCAGACCGGCCCATGGAGTAGGAAAGACATACATAAACACTCTAATGAATAAATAAAATTTTCGAACATTCTTACGTAATTTTTTTTCTATGTAGTATTAATGTGAACAACCTACATGATAACCTGAAAAAAAAAAAATTATTCAAGAATACCTATTGAAATTTGGAAAGATATATAAAAATAATATAATTCTTTATAAGGAACCTAATGACTGAAATTAAATAATAATGAGTGAAAATTATTTTAAAAAGAGAGTAATTATTTTAGTCACTTCAGTTTGACCATCTGTTCGTGGGTGATAAGCTGAACTCATATCAAAAATTTGTTCGTAGAAGCTTCCACAATGAACGCCAGAAATGACTAAGGAATCGTGTATCACGATCAGAAACAATAAACAAAGGAAGCCCATGCAGACGGTAGATCTCGTGAAAGAAAAGAGTAGCCACACTAAAAGCATCCGTCGTCTTCTTATTGGCGATGAAACGAGCCATTTTAGAAAAACAATCCACCACCACAAAAATAGAATCGTGACCACGCTGAGTACGAGGTAGCCCAAGCACAAAATCCATACTTATATCAGTCCATGGCTGTGTCGGAATGGGCAAAGGAAGGTAAAGACCCGCGTTAGAATGACACACACGACAACATTCTACAAAGCGTTCAACATCTCGACGCAAAGACGACCAAAAGTAAGAGGCGGAATTGCAACGTCCGGTCACGACCAATATGTCCTTCATTGTGTAATTCACGGATGAGCTGAAGACGCAAACTGCATTCAGGAACACACAAACGCAACCCGCGAAATAAGAATCCATCTTGGATAGTGAAATCCTCAATACGTTGTTGCTCGGCGTCTGCATATATATGCCCAAAATAAGGATATGTGGGATACAATTCAGCAAAACTAGCAAAGCCTCGAACCGACACATGAATTGTAGACAACAAACAATGGCGACGGCTCAATGCATCTGCTACTCTATTAAGCGTACCAGCCTGATGCTTAATAGAAAAAGTGAACTGTTGGAGATATGCGATCCATGAGGCATTGCGAGAGGAGACTTTAGCTTGGCTATCAAGATGGCCTAAAGCGTCGTGGTCAGTGAAAAGAACAAAGTCACGGTGCACCAAGTAATGCCTCTAATGTTTGATAGCTTGAACAATAGCATAAAATTCGACATCATAAGTGCTATATCTCCCACGAGCTCCAGATAATTTCTCACTAAAATAAGCAATGGGGCGACCTTGTTGACTAAGAACTGCACCAATACCAACCTTGGAATAATTCAAAAGTCAAGGAAAAGTCCGAAAGAACCAACATCGGTGCGGTAGTAAGTTTCTGTTTAATAAGCTCAAATGCATTATCGGCCTCCATCGTCCACTCAAAACGGCCCGCTTTCATACAGTTCGTGATGGGAGCTACAATACTGCTAAAATACTGAACGAACCGCCGGTAGAAAGAAGCTAGTCCATGAAAGCTGCACACATCAGTAATCGACTTAGGAGTAGGCCATGAACGTATAGCCTCAATCTTAGCAACATCAACGGAAAAGCCCTTATCCGAAACAATATTGTCCAAAAATTTAACTTATGTCGATCCAAACTCACATTTTTGCTTGGCGGCAAAAAATTTCTCGGTCCGTAACACCACAAGCACTTCACGAAGATGGGAAAGATGTTCGACCAAAGTGGAGCTAAAAATCAGAATATCATCGAAATAAACCACCACAAATTTACCTATAAAGGGGCGTAAAGCTTGGTTCATTACACGCATAAATGTACTTGGCACGTTTGATAAACTAAAAGGCATAACAAGCCATTCAAACAATCCCTCTCTTGTCTTGAATGCAGTTTTCCACTCATTACCCGGTCGAATACAAATTTGGTGATAACCACTCTTCAAATCAAGCTTGGAGAATACAGTGGCATGACCAATTTGATCAAGAAGATCGTCTAAGCGAGGTATAGGAAAACGATATCTTACCGTAATCTTATTAATCGCACGACTATCCACACACATTCGCCACGTACCATCTTTCTTGGGAATCAATAATGCCGGAACTGCACACGGACTAAGACTCTCACATATATGGCCTTTACGAAGAAGATCTTCAACTTGACGTTGCAATTCTTCATGCTCTTGTGGACTCATACGATAATGCGGTTGATTAGGAAGTGTTGCTCCAGGTACCAAGTCAATCTGATGTTGGATATCTTGTAACGGTGGTAACAAATCCAAAAATTCTTGTAAAAGAGACCCAATGTCAGCCGAGATAGAAGATCCACCTGCAGAGGGAACCAAAGGAAAGAAGTGCCAACACAAAACCGTGTCTTGTAACTCTTTCTCAAAAACAGCATAAGAACATAAAATTGGAAGAGTATGATGTGGGGTTGTTTCTATCCGCGATGGAGGAAAACGGTCTCGTGGTGGTAAAGGAACCGGGTGTGGAGCGGCTGGAGTAAGCGAGGGCTTTGGAGAAGGCAACAAGACAATATTATGTGTTTCCCAAATAAATTGGTACGTGTTCTTGACTCCATCATGAATGATTTTACGATTATACTCCCAAGGTCTTCCCAATACCAAGTGGCAAATATCCATTGGAGCAACATCAAAGTAACAACGATCCTTGTAAAACGGTCCAATAGAGACAGGAACCAAAGAGCACTGAGACACACGCTGGGCACCACCATTCTGAAACCACGTGAGATTATACGGAGCAGGATGTGATTCAGCAAGGAGACCAAGTTTCTCCACAGCCGATGCATCAATAAAATTACGACAGCTATCAGAATCAATGATGAACGTACAAATTTTTCCTCGAATAGTACATGTGGAGCGAAAGATGTTTGTTCGTAACCAATATTCTTCACGTTGTTGAGGTGTTAAACATGCATGGCTTAAGACAAGTGCAGTACCCGTATCACCATGTGTATGATGTACGTCATCATCGTAAGGAGGATCCTCTTCTTCAAAGTCATCGGCATTCTCCGTGTTATCAATTCCTGTCTCCGCCGTAAGAAGACTACGCTTTTTCTGATTAGGACAAGCGGTTTGGCTATGACCCGGTTCACCACATGCGTAGCAACGTAGAGCACTTGGACCACGAGCTGAGCGACGCAAAACTTGTTCACCCTCTTGTTGATTTTCCCGATTGGTTCCACTGTTGGATTCCAAAGTATCCTTGAAAGGAGAATGTTGCTGCGACAATGACTGATCAGTTGAACGTGTCTGGGGCGACGAATTCCAAGATGATGAACGAAACTGCTGCTCGAAAGAAGCAGCTCGTCGGTGGGCTTCAGCCACTGATGCTGGATCACACTGTGCCATAGAGTTTTGAATTTGGTTACGCAAGCCACCAATGAAACGAGAAACAAGCTGAAACTCACTGTCACGAATCTCGTTGCGGGTTAATAGCAAATAAAACTCATCGGCATAATCATCAACAGAACGCGACCCTTGTTTCAAGTTTTGGAGGTGAGTAAACATGGCGCGATCGAAATTATGCGGGAGGAAGGTTCCCCGCAATTTCTTCTTAAGCTTCTCCCACAAAGTAATGGGAGCTTTCCCTAAACGCACACGGCTTGTCTTCCATTTCTGCCACCAAGATGCAGCATGCCCACGAAAACGTGTTGCCACTAACAGGACTTGACGGTCATGGGGAACATGTTTGAAAGCGAGAACTTCCTCAACAGCCACAAGCCAATCAATAAGCGAGTCACCACTAACACCACCATGAAACTCGGGTATCTCCACTTTGAAACCAGCCTCCCATCTTGTGTCATGATGAAATTGTTCGTGTGGTCTGAAATTAGCAAGCTCATGACGCAGAGGATTTTGTGGATGGTTATTGTCTTCCACCACTACAGCTCCCGATTGTGGATTACGTTCCCCAAGAAGTTGTGTCAACGCTATTGTTAACGTCTCAATCGAAGCTTGCATAGAAAATATGCTAGTCTGATTTGTAAGAAGAAGTTCACGTAGGTCTCCCACTTCGTTATTTGGCGGTTTGTTCCCATCGCCGTTCTCTGGCTTGGGTGGAGCCCTGGAAGACTGTAACATCCGCGAACCAGAGTTTGTGGTTTTGGTAGGAGTGTCGATCGACACCCTAGTGGCATCGATCGATACCACTAATTTCTGGGTTCGACTGGTTTGTTTTAATTCGTGATTTTTCGGTTTGGTTGGTTTGGTTAGTGGTTTAACCGGGTATTTAAAGGGGGAATCGACAAAACAAGGGTTTAGTCTCTTTTCTTCTGTCGCCGTTTGTGTTTTTGAGAGAAAAAAAGAGAAAAGTGTGTTCTTGAGATTCCTAAGAGAGATTTGGTGAGATTGCTGACTATTCTTGAGGTTTCTGTTGCTGGGAACGAAGGAGAAAATTCCTAAGGAGTTGCTCTACCGTTTTTTCAACCTTTCCTTCTGTATTTGAGGTGAGTGCTTGACCATGGTTGATCTAAGCATGAGATCTCTCTTGTTTTGTCTGTTTTCTTGTCTTTTGTGGTGTTTGCTTGCTTGGGTTAGTTGTATTTGTGTTTCCCAGTGATTTCTGAGGTGTTTGGATGTGTTTGGGGTCGAAATCGTGTTGATTGGAGTCGGAGTTCGTCGCTCGTTTTCGCGCAGATCGTGTCTGCAGAAGAGGCATCGATCGACACCATGTGGCATCGGTCGGCACCATATTGAGTAGCATCGATCGACACCTTCCAACATCGGTCGACACCAGTCCCTGTAGCATCGGTCGGCACCGATGTAGCATCGGTCGACACTATTTCTAACCGAGACTTGTTTTCCTGGTTTGATGTATTGTTGTGTGTATGTTTGTTTACTTGAACCTGAGGGTCTCATATGCTTGTGTGTATAACCCAGTAGATGGGAGGACGGCCTCACTAAGTATTTATGATAATACTTACGCATCTCAATTGTTGTTTGTGGTGTGCAGGTAAAGGAAAAGTGTGATCGTGGAATCAAAGGCGATGAGGAGGAGGATGTTCTAGAGGCTTGATTGACTGTGGTCTAGTTAGGTTGCTAGAATTAGATTGATAGAGCATTGTAGGATGTTGGAACTCTGCTATTCACTGTTGGTTTGGTTTATTGCATTATTGGTTATTGGTTTATTTATGTTGGAATTTTATTGGATTAATGGAATGTTTTCTTTGGTTATCCGCGGTTGTTGATTGTTGCTAGAATGTTAGTGGGTATGGGACCACTAGCGAATTATATGTAAAAAAAAAAAAAAAAAAGGGAAGGGTTGTTTCATTTTGGTATCAGAGCCCTTACGGTTCTAGGTCTAGGGTTCATTGTACTTTTGCTGTTGATGTTTAGGATTCCATGCTATGGTTGATTGTGTGAGTTGGTCAGTTGTGTGTGGCATGAAGTCCTAGAACATCCTCTTCGAGCCTGTTTTGTGATTCCACGGTAAGTTGTGTTCTTGTGTTATTAGAACTATTTGTTGCTTAGCCTTCTGTTCTTGTTGATACAGATGGTTAGAGGTGAGGATGCTGTTAGTCGCGGTCGTGGTCATGGCCATGGGCGTGGTCGTGGTCGTGGTCGGGGACGAGGTCAGGTTCCTGAGGCCAGTGTGAGTGTGACCCAGAGCATGGCCAGTGAGGAGGTGGCAGAGTCACAGGTTCATCCTAGTGTGTCTGGAGACCAGGCTGGTTTGGGTGACGGCAGGGCGGATGGGCCCGGTGTCGGTCACGGTGTTGCCCCGGGTGTGGGGGTTGCAGCTGAGGGTGCTCCGGGCAGGGAGGATGTCTTGATGGACTTGCTAGCTCAGGTTTTGCAGCGACTTCCAGCAGTAGTGCCGCCAGTGGTTGGTGGGCAGGATCCAGTAGTGCTGCCAGTGGTTGGTGGGCAGGATCCAGTAGTGCCGCCAGTGGGTGGTGGGCAGGTTCCAGTGGTGCAGCCTGTGGTGGGTTTGCAGGCAGGTGTGCAGCCGGGGGCCGAGGTAGTGGATGCTCAGTATGTACAGATGATGGTGCAGCTGCAGCGAATGGGAGCGGGGTATTTCTCAGGAGGTACCGATCCAAGTGTAGCGGATGAGTGGAGAGAGCGGATGGAGGATCTTTTCCTTTCGCTTAGGTGTCCCGACCAGTTCAGGGTGGATCTGGCAGTGTATTACTTGTCAGGAGATGCCTGTGTGTGGTGGAGGTCGGTGACAGCACGGAGGGTGCAGCGGGGTATGTCTTGGAGAGATTTTGTGAGAGAGTTTAACTCCAAGTATTTTCCTCAGGAGGCTCTTGATCGTATGGAGGCACGGTTCTTGGGGTTGACTCAGGGGGACCGTACAGTGCAGGAGCTGGATGCAGAGTTCAGTCGGCTTGTGGGGTATGCAGGCCGGGCATGGGAGCCAGAGTCGGCTCAGGTGTGGAGGTTCTTGTTGGCTCTGCGGGATGATCTGAGGACTCGGTGCAGAGTGAGGAGCTATGCTACGAGAGCGGAGCTGGTTAAGGTTGCAGCTGGGGTAGAGGATGACTTGAGGTCACAGGTGGTTGTGGTCAGTTCTTCGGTGCAGCCACAGCGGTCTCAGCCGCATTCTGTTCCTAGCAAGGGCGGCAAGCCTACGCATGGGCTGAAGCGGAAGTTTGATGATATGCAGAGATCGAGGCACGGGGTGCGAGATGCTTTGGGTGTGGTAGCAGGGACCACAAGGTGACCAACTGTCCTCAGAGAGGTGAGCAGCGGGCAGTGACTGAACAGCGGGCGGTGATGGAGCCGCGGACAGATACTCGGGTGTGTTACTACTGTAGAGAGACGGGGCATATCAAGCCTCGTTGTCCCAAGTTGCAGCAGATGGCAGTAGCAGCGGTGCAGGCTGGTGGTCAGCCAGGAGTGCAGCAGGGTGTGCAGCACGGTGTGCAGCCGGTGGGTTGGATCGAGCCGACATCACAGGTGTACTCGACTAGGGAGCCCGGTGGCACTAGTGCAGGAGCGATCACAGGTATAACTTCTGAGATTCGAACTTGGTCAATTCAATAGTTCAGATTATATTTGTTTTTGTTTGTGGTCAAGTGTTAGGTTCTCAGCACATGAGGTTTGTGTAGGGACCTTGTTGGTGGGCGGGTTTAAGTCCCATGTCATGTTTGATTCTGGAGCTTCTCATAGCTTCATTACTCCAGAGTGTACCGAGAGTGCGGGGATCAGAGGGGATCCTGGAGAGCGTACAGGAGTTGTCAGAGTTGCAGGAGGCAAGTTCCTGAGAGTCATTGGACGAGCTGGAGGGATTGATATCCAGATCGCAAGAGAGTCGTGGCCAGCGGATTTGCTTATCAGTCCAATGGAGTTGTATGATGTTATTCTTGGGATGGATTGGTTGCATCGGCATAGGGTGCATTTGGATTGCTATCGGGGTAGAGTGGAGTTTGAGCGTCCAGGAGGGAAGTTGGTTTTTCAGGGTATTAGACCGACTTCGGGGAGTCTCGTGATCTCAGCCGTTCATGCTGGGAAGATGATCGAGAAGGGCCGTGAGGCTTATTTGGTTACTATATGTATGCTAGAGTCAGTGGGGACGTCTACGGTTAGCGGTATTCCGGTTGTGGAGGACTTTGAGGATGTGTTCCAGTCGTTGCAGGGATTACCACCATCTCGGTCGGATCCTTTTACCATTGAGCTGGAACCGGGGACGATGCCGTTATTCAAGGCTCCTTACAGGATGGCTCCAGCAGAGATGGCAGAGCTGAAGAAGCAGCTGGAGGATTTGTTGAGTAAGGGTTTTATCCATCCTAGTTGTTCACCGTGGGGAGCTCCGGTGCTGTTTGTTAAGAAGAAGGATGAGAGTTTTCGGTTGTGTATTGACTATCGGGGTTTGAACCGAGTTACTGTGAAGAACAAGTACCCTCTCCCGAGGATTGATGAGTTGTTGGATCAGTTGAGGGGTGCTACTTGGTTCTCCAAGATCGACTTAGCAACAGGTTATCATCAGATTTCGATACATGAGGTAGATGTGAGGAAGACGGCTTTCAGGACAAGATATGGGCATTATGAGTTTGTAGTGATGCCTTTCGGGTTGACTAACGCACCAGCTGCGTTTGTGAGATTGATGAACAGCGTGTTTCAGGAGTTTCTGGACGAGTCAGTCATCATTTTCATTGACAAAATTTTGGTATTTTCTAAGAGTTCTGAGGAGCATGCAGTACATCTGAGAGCAATTCTGGAGAAGCTGCGGGAGCAGAAGTTGTTTGCTAAGCTGAGTAAGTGCAGTTTCTGGCAGCGTGAGATGGGGTTCTTGGGTCATATTGTTTCAGCGGAGGGAGTTTCAGTCGATCCAGAGAAGATTCAGTCCATCAGGGAGTGGTCGAGGCCGCAGAGTGCCACTGAGATTCGGAGTTTCCTGGGGTTAGCAGGTTACTACAGAAGGTTTGTTCGGGGTTTTGCGAGTATGGCACAGCCAATGACTAAGCTTACAGGGAAGGATGTTCCATTTGTATGGTCACCGGAGTGTGAGGCGAGTTTTGCAAGTCTCAAGCAGATGTTAACTACCACGCCGGTGTTAGCACTGCCTGAGCAGGACGAGCCTTATGCTGTGTATACAGATGCTTCTGGAGTGGGGTTGGGTTGTGTGCTTATGCAGCAGGGGAAGGTTATAGCCTATGCTTCGCGGCAGTTGCGGAAGCACGAAGCTAATTATCCTACTCATGATTTGAAGATGGCAGCAGTGATTTTTGCTCTGAAGATTTGGAGATCTTATCTGTATGGTGGGAAGGTACAAGTATTTACAGATCACAAGAGTCTGAAGTACATTTTTACTCAGCCTGAGCTGAATTTGAGGCAGAGGCGTTGGATGGAGCTAGTAGCGGATTATGATCTGGACATAGCTTACCATCCTGGTAAAGCTAACCTAATTGCAGATGCCTTGAGTCGGAAGCGGGCGGCTTCGGCTCAGGAGCAGGATATGGAGGCGCTGGTAGGTGAGATTAGTGCATTGTGTTTGTGTGCTATCTCACAGGAGCCTTTGGGTTTGGAGGCAGCTGATCGAGCGGATTTGTTGAGTAGAGTGCGGTTAGCTCAGGAGAGCGATGAGGGGCTGGTGAATGCCTCTAAGGCTGCGGGTTCAGAGTATCAGGTTTCTGCTAATGGTACTATCCTTGTGCATGGTCGGGTTTGTGTGCCCAAGGGCGAGGAGTTGAGGCAGGAGATACTGAGAGAGGCTCATTCGAGCAAGTTCTGTATTCATTCAGGGGCGACCAAGATGTACCGTGACCTCAGGCGGTATTATCACTGGGTTGGGATGAAGAAGGACGTAGCTGATTGGGTGGCGAAGTGTGATACTTGCCAGCTGGTGAAGGCGGAGCATCAGGTTCCTGGTGGTTTATTACAGAGTTTGCCCATTCCAGAGTGGAAGTGGGATTTGATCACAATGGACTTCGTGGTGGGTTTGCTTGTGTCGAGGACGTTTGATGCGATATGGGTCATTGTGGACCGTTTGACTAAGTCTGCGCATTTTCTGGCCATCAAGAAAACTGATGGAGCAGCGGTTTTGGCCAGGAAGTATGTGAGGGAGATAGTCAGATTGCATGGGGTGCCTGCTATTATTGTGTCTGATAGAGATTCCAAGTTCACTTCGGTATTCTGGAGGGCGTCTCAGCCAGAAATGGGCACGAAGGTGCATATGAGTACAACCTATCATCCTCAGACGGACGGTCAGTCAGAGAGGACGATCCAGATTTTGGAGGATTTGCTGAGGATGTGCGTGTTAGACTGGGGTGGTCATTGGGCAGACCATTTGAGCTTGGTGGAGTTTGCTTACAACAACAGCTACCAGGCTAGTATTGGGATGGCTCCTTATGAGGCTTTGTATGGGAGGCCGTGTCATACACCGTTATGTTGGACTCAGGTGGGGGAGAGGAGCATATATGGTGCGGATTTTGTTCAGGAGACCTCGGAGAAGATTCGGGTTCTGAGGCTGAACATGAGGGAGGCCCAGGATCGGCAGAAGAGCTATGCTGATAAGAGGAGAAAGGATCTTGAGTTTCAGGTTGGTGATAGAGTGTATCTCAAGATGGCCATGTTGCAGGGTCCGAACAGGTCATTGACAGAGACTAAGTTGAGTCCGAGGTACATGGGTCCGTTCAGAGTGGTTGAGCGGGTGGGACCAGTGGCATACCGGCTGGAGTTGCCTGAGGTTATGCGTGCGTTCCACAAGGTATTTCATGTGTCGATGCTGAGGAAGTGTCTTCACGAGGGTGACCGGTTGTTGCCTAAGATTCCCGAGGATCTTCAGCCCAACATGACGTTGGAGGCGAGGCCGTTGAGGATACTCGGGAGGAGAGTCAAAGAACTTCGGAAGATTCCTTTGATGAGAGTCCTGTGGGACTGTGATGGAGTAGAGGAGCAGACTTGGGAGCCTGAGGCGAGGATGAAGGCAAGGTTTAAGAAGTGGTTTGAGAAGCAGGCCGCGATTTGAGTTTGTCTAGCCGGGTTCGAGTTGTAGTCCGTGGCTGGAGCGGGTACGGAGTATTCCAGCCCATCTCTCTTGATACTTGGTCGCTTAGGGGTGGTTGGTTGTGCGACTAAGTACCAAGATGAGGTGGTGCTCGGGATGCGGGTTGATGAATTGGATTGTTGTATCTTATTTTTTCTATTGTATTTTCGTTGAGGTTGTAACGATTATGACATTTTTGAGATTAATAAGATGAGTATTTTTCTTTATGTTGACTGTTGTTGTCAAGGGAAGAAGAGAAATAGCTCGGTTTCTATTTTTGGAAGTTTCCATAAATAGAAAGTTTCCACAAAAGGAAGGTTTCCAGAAATAGAAATTTTCTTAAAAGGGAATTTTTGTGGAAAGTGTTGAGGTAGATCTAGCCGGGAGATACTCGTTGGCATTAGTTTGTTTTGCAAAAGGCCGTGTGGGCCCAACTCATGTGATACCGATAGCTCGATGGACTTTGTGGCCAGAGAGTGGGAGTGGCATGAGGCTTCGGATGACGATCCGAGAGCGCGCTTTAGGGTGACGACCCAAGAGCGGGATATTTGAGACTCCCTGGATACCGTAGCTGTGAGCCGAGGCTCGGCAGTGAGCCGGTATGTCTCGAGGGTTGCGACCCGAGAGCGGGGGGAGCGTGTGTGAGTGACTTCCTGGATGCCGTAGCTTAAGGCGGTTGGCCTGATAGTGAGCCGACATGATTCGTTGGTTGCGACCACGGACAGGGGAAGCACTGAGTTGTGAGCAAATAGTGTATGATGCGAGTATATTGGCTAGAGGGAGACCTCATGGTTCAGTCGGAGGTGTGCGGGCTGTTGCGACAGTTGCACGGGAAACCTTGGCTGATGGTGTTCGGTCCGTCGGAGGACATGCGGGCCGTGTTGATTGTGGCACGGAGGTCCTTGTCGGATGGACGGTGTTGCGGGATTCGGGGACGAATCCTTATTGGTGGGGGAGAATTGTAACATCCGCGAACTAGAGTTTGTAGTTTTGGTAGGAGTGTCGATCGACACCCTGGTGGCATCGATCGATACCACTAATTTCTGGGTTCGACCGATTTGTTTTAATTCGCGATTTTCGGTTTGGTTGGTTTGGTTAGTGGTTTAACCGGGTATTTAAAGGGGGAATCGAAAAAACAAGGGTTTAGTCTCTTTTCTTCTGTCGCCGTTTGTGTTTTTGAGAGAAAAAAGGAGAAAAGTGTGTTCTTGAGATTCCTAAGAGAGATTTGGTGAGATTGCTGGCTATTCTTGAGGTTTCTGTTGCTGGGAACGAAGGAGAAGCTTCCTAAGGAGTTGCTCTACCGTTTTTTCAACCTTTCCTTCTGTATTTGAGGTGAGTGCTTGACCATGGTTGATCTAAGCATGAGATCTCTCTTGTTTTGTCTGTTTTCTTGTCTTTTGTGGTGTTTGCTTGCTTGGGTTAGTTGTATTTGTGTTTCCCAGTGATTTCCGAGGTGTTTGGATGTGTTTGGGGTCGAAATCGTGTTGATTGGAGTAGGAGTTCGTTGCTCGTTTTCACGCAGATCGTGTCTGTAGAAGAGGCATCGATCGACACCATGTGGCATCGGTCGGCACCATATTGAGTAGCATCGATCGGCACCTTCCAACATCGGTCGACACCAGTCCCTGTAGCATCGGTCGGCACCGATGTAGCATCGGTCGTCACCGATGTAGCATCGGTCGGCACCGATGTAGCATCGGTCGGCACCGATGTAGCATCGGTCGGCACCGATGTAGCATCGGTCGGCACCGATGTAGCATCGGTCGGCACCGATGTAGCATCGGTCGGCACCGATGTAGCATCGGTCGACACTATTCTAACCGAGACTTGTTTTCCTGGTTTGATGTATTGTTGTGTGTATGTTTGTTTACTTGAACCTGAGGGTCTCATATGCTTGTGTGTATAACCCAGTAGATGGGAGGACGGCCTCACTAAGTATTTATGATAATACTTACGCATCTCAATTGTTGTTTGTGGTGTGCAGGTAAAGGAAAAGTGTGATCGTGGAATCAAAGGTAAAGGAAAAGTGTGATCGTGGAATCAAAGGCGATGAGGAGGAGGATGTTCTAGAGGTTGATTGACTGTGGTCTAGCTATTGTTAGGTTGCTAGAATTAGGTTGATAGCAACATTGTAGGATGTTGGAACTCTGCTATTCACTGTTGGTTTGGTTTATTGCATTATTGGTTATTGGTTTATTTATGTTGGAATTTTATTGGATTAATGGAATGTTTTCTTTGGTTATCTGCGGTTGTTGATTGTTGCTAGAATGTTAGTGGGTATGGGACCACTAGCGAATTATATGTAAAAAAAAAAAAAAAAAAGGAGAAGGGTTGTTTCAAAGACGACTGATGTTCATATATTTTACCTTGTTTTCCCTTAGTTTATTCACATCTTTTGCATCTTTTTCTATCCATTTAGGCCATTATTGTGTAGCTTTAGCACTAATCATGCATTAGGGCTTAGTTGCATTGCATTTGCATCTTTTCATGCATAAACAGGTGATTTTGGAACTCAAGGAGCATGGAAGCAATGGAGAAGAGATGTGAAGCAATCTTGAGGAGGAAACAAGGGAGTTAAGGCTGAAGAACCAAGGTCTAGAGTCCAACTCGACCGCACACTCGACCAGACACTCGACCGTGTGCTGAGGAGGACTCGACCGAGTGGAGATTGCATGTGAGAAGCCAGCTCAACCCCTAGCTCGACCGAGCACAGGTCGAGTTGACCGAGCCGTTGACTGCTTTGACTTTTTCTATTTTTAGGGCTTCCACTTCCCCACTATATAAGACCTTGTACCTGCAGCCACCAAAGTGTCCAGCTTTTTAGATATTTTCCAGAAACCTAGTTTTTACCTTTTTAGCATTATTCCTTTTGCATTTTATTAGATTTTGTACTTGTTTAAGAAAAACTCTTAGATTCTTCAATATTGTTGGTTCAATAACTTTCTTAATATTGAGAATTTGAGTTTCATCCTTTGATTAATATTGAAAATCTCAGTTTTATCTTTCTAATAATGCAAGTTTCAATATTTTCTGGGTTTTTGATTTGTTTCATCATGTCTTGTTGTGAGTAGTCTTCTTAGGATCTTGAGGATGGGTTAGGAAGGATTGATCTTGTGGTTTATGTGATTTGGTCAAGCTTGATTGTTGTAGATCTCTTCTAGGCTAGATGTTCTTAAGGCTGATCTTGAACTGAGAGGTTAGGATCTGATTTCAAGCTCCTTAGCATCACACCAATGTTTAAGAAGCATAGATAAGGCTAGATCTAGAGCTTACCATTAGGCTTGCTAAGAGATTAGAGGTCTTGTTTGGTTTGAGATGTATTGCTTAATGCCTGCTTGTGTAGATTCTTTACTGTGTGAGAACAAGTCTAGAATTGCATAGGTTTGATTGTTTCTTGACCATGAGAGTGGGAGAAACTTGTCTTAGATTTATATGTCTAGAGGTTAGCTCAAAGTTTGCTTGAGATTTGTTGACCAAGTTAGATAACCACAATGATTAGTTCTTCCCATGAATCCATCCTCAGGAACCTTCTTTGTTTATTGATTTTAAAGTCTTAATCTTGTAGCTTGCTTGTTGTTTGATTGGTTTTAGTATTGCTCTGTTTTTGTTGTGTTGCTCTGTTTTCCGGATTAAACCAGCTCGACCTCCCACTCGACCTACACTCGGTCGAGTGCTTGCTCGAGTTCATCCCCAGAACTTGTGTTTATGATTTGTGATTGTCTTGTTTCATTCCTGTTTCATTCCAGTTGCATACATTTAGTCTTCAGTTCATTAATTGTCTTGCATTAGTTCATTAGTAGTAGTTTCTATTTCTGTTCTTGCTTCATTACAGTTTCAATCATTCAGTTTCATTTGCATTTAGTTCTTGGTTCTTGTAGTTTACTTTCTGCATCTTTACATTTCCATCTTAGGATTGTTAGTGACAAACAATCATTACATTTGTCTTAACTTAGATTCATATGCACATCTTATCTGTTCACAAACACTCATTTAGGATTGATACCTCTTGTACTGCAATAGCATAAGGGGAATTGAAACACCCATCCATCATTCCATTCATATATCATCATTGCATACATCCACCATCATTCACCCACACAACATAAATACTTGTTTCAATTTGGCGCCGTTGCCCATTTGAGTGTGTTTTTGTGACATTTAGGATCTATATTAGTCTAAGATTAAGTTCGTTTATACACTTGAATCTTCTGTTTCTGGGTTGAAGTTCCATTTCAGGTACCACTCGACCATCAACTCGACCACCACTCGACCGAGTAGTGATCGAGCACCTGCTCGAGCCAGACGCCGGATCTCTATAACCATCAGTTTCCAGTCGACTTGATCACCAACAAGAGCCTGTGCTCAGTCGTGTGCCTAGGAAAAATCGTTTGAGTTTGTTGATGCACACAAGGTCTAAAGGAAAAGACCATCTTCTCAAGCACATTGACAACATCCACAAGGTGACAAAGGGTTTGGGAACTAAGCAAAGGAGATTTGTTCAGGAACAACAAGAGGTTATAGTAGCTATGGATCATCAAGATCAGGTTCAGAGACCAAGGAACATTGGTGCTGGAGATGCACCCAACACTCACAACCAAAGGGCTGGAATTGTGCCTCCAACTGTTGCCAACAACAACTTTGAGATCAAGAGTGGCTTAATCTCCATGATTCAAGCCAACAAATTTCATGGATTGCCAATGGAGGATCCACTTGATCACCTTGATGAGTTTGATAGAATATGCAGCCTTACAAGGATCAATGGTGTAAGTGAGGATGGTTTTAAGCTGAGGTTGTTCCCTTTCTCACTTGGGGACAAGGCTCATTTATGGGAAAAGACTCTCCCCACTGGTGCAATCACTACTTGGGATGCATGCAAGAAGGCTTTCTTAGCCAAATTCTTCTCCAATGCTAGGACAGCAAGGCTGAGGAATGACATCTCTGGATTTGCTCAAAGAAGTAATGAGACCTTTTGTGAGGCATGGGAGAGATTCAAAGGATATCAGACTCAATGTCCTCATCATGGTTTCAGCAATGAGTCACTCTTGAGTACCTTGTATAGAGGAGTGCTTCCAAAGATAAGGATGTTGCTTGACACAGCTTCTAATGGCAACTTCCTCAACAAGAATGTGGAAGAAGGCTGGGAATTAGTTGAGAATCTTGCTCAGTCAGATGGCAACTATAATGAGGACTATGATAGGACCATAAGGAGCTCCTCCACTGATCAAGAGGACAAGTATAAGAAGGACTTGAAGATGGTCAATGAGAAACTTGACAAGATTCTTCTTAGCCAGTCCAAGACTATTCATTTCATTGGTGGAGAAGAAGCAAAGGTTCAAGAGGGGGAGACTGAATTTGCTGAGTTGTGCTACATGCAGAATCAAGGACGATTCAAAGGCTACAACCAAGGAGGTTTCAAGAACAACAACCTATCTTATAGGAGTACCAATGTGGCTAATCCTCAAGACCAAGTCTATCCACCTCAACAGCCTCAACAGCAACAAACCTACATCCCCAAACAACAACACCAAGTGTTCCAGCCTCAGTTGTGTCCCCCACCAGGGTTTCAGACTAACCAAGGCCAAGAACAAGACTTAAGAGCTATGATGCAACAATTGTTGATTGGGCAAACACAAGGAAAGATTGAGGAAGCCAAGCAGTTTGCTGAGTTGAATCAAAGGTTAACATCACAGTACAATGATCTGAATATGAAGTTTGAGGGTCTTAATTCAAGAGTGAAGTATATGGAGGGTAACATAGCATCTACTTCAGCTCCAAAACCCAACCAACTCCCTGGAAAAGCTGTTCAAAATCCAAGGGAGTTTTCAGCCAAAGCCATTCAATTTCAAAAGGAAGAAGTCACTGAGGACAGTGAAGTCCAAGTTTGGGGGAATTCATTAGTTACTGAAGCCCCAAGTGACATCTGTGCAAAGCAACAGGAACTCGCAGGAGAACTCGACCAGGAGCTCGAGCAGTCACTCGACCGAGTGCATGCTCGAGTGCATGCTCGAGTGGTCGATCGAGCTGGGGACTCCGAAGCTGTCAAGCCTGCTAAGTACATTCCTCCTGCTTACAAGCCTCCACTGCCATTCCCTGGGCGTTTCAAAGCACAGAGGATCAAGGAGTTAAGGGAAATCATTGAGAAAAAGGAGATGTTGGCTAAGCAACATGAGGAAGAAAGGGTTTTGAGGGAAGAAGCTTTGGTTGAGAAAAAGGAAGAAGCGATGGCTATTCAAGAGATCATCCTTGCCTACCAAGAAGAGGAGAGAGGACCTGCTTTGGAACAGTATAAACCATACCCTCTCTATAGAGATTTCTTGCTTGATTTATCAGTAAAGAAGGCTCAAGCTCAAGATGAGAAGGATCTTGAGAATCTTGGAGGAGTGATCATCCCACTTAAGCTTAAGGACCCAGGGCCATTCTACTTGCCTTGCACAATCAGTTACCTCCACTACAATCAATGCCTTTGTGATTTGGGAGCTTCAACAAGTGTGATGCCATACTCCTTAGCTCAAAAGCTTGGGAGAACTGATTTCAAATCCACTAAACTCTATGTGTGCCTAGCTGATGGGACAAATAGAGAGGTAGTTGGAAGGTTGGAGAATGTCCCACTCAAGATAGGGAAGGCAAGGGTTCACACTGATTTTGTGGTCATAGAGATGGACAAGGAGCCTGAAGATCCAATCTTGTTAGGGAGGCCATTTTTAGCCACTGTTGGAGCAGTAATAGATGTTAGGGAAGGTCTTGTGACCTTGAACATTGCTGAGGATACAGTCATGAAGTTTAACATCTATAACCCAACCAACCTGCCTACCATTGATGATCAACCCTTCACTATCAAGGAGAAAGTTGATCATGAGGTTTTCAAGGATGAAGGATATCCTAAGGCTGAGCTCCCACTTCAAGAGGATTCTGTTGAGGAACTTAAGAGGTCAGTCCAAGAGCTGTCTAGTATGGTTGAGGATCTCAAAGTCAAGCTGAACAAGAGGTCTTTGAGGAAAGCAAGACCTAGGCCCAAATTTAAGAAGAAATATGGTTTGAGTGCTAAGGGTGAGGTGATTAAGGATCAACTTCACAGTGACCAAGAGGTTCCAGGGAGGATTTCATCACCTCCTTGGTATCTAAACCAAAGTTAAGAAGAAAACCAAAGTCAAGCTTAGTGATTTTAAACAAGCTTACTAGGGAGGAAGTCCCTAAGGTATCCTTTGTAAATATGGTTTAAATTCTTAGTAGTTTTGATGTGTTTTCTTTTATGTTTTTTGTTGGACAAGCTTTAGGTGAGAATGTAGTTGGTTAAGGAGAGTTGTGGACTTGGAGAAGAAGACTCGCAGGCCCACTCAACCAGTCCACGAGAGGTACTCGGCCGAGCTGGGTATGAATTAAAGCCCATTTCATCTTCAAACCGTTAGGACGATCGAGTGGAGGGAAGAACAAGGAGAAAATTTTTGAAATTTCAAAATTGGTCAAGGAGCTCGACCACGTGTTGGTCGAGTGTGGGGTCGAGCTACAGCCAAAAGCAAGTCAAAGATTCCCAATTGAAATTTGAATGGTATGGACGCTCCACCCTTGTCTCCTTGTCCCCTTGGCTTCTTTATATAGCCCTTGCACGATCTTGAACCTCTCACATTCTCTCATTTGCTCAAAACACTTAAATTCAAGCTTTGAAATCTCTCTCAAAGTTCATCTCTTGCTCAAGCTTTGTTCTTTCAAGTTTTTGGGTCACTAACCTATTAACTTTGAGCTTTGAGTTTATTCTCTTCAGTTTCTTTTGAAAATGTCTTCCAAGATCACCAAGAAGTCTCACCGAACCGCTGCAAGCTCCATGGAACGTCGTGATGCTGACCTTGAATCAAGAGGTGAAGCTGGGAGAGTCACTCGACGTACCACTCGATCGACCACTCGACCGAGTGCCGGGTCGAGCAGTCGGTCGAGCCAGATGCCGTATCCAAGGAGAGACTCTGTTGAGGAAGATCCTGAAAGGACTGAGAGTGAGGAGGAAAGAGAGCCTACTCTCAATGAGTTTATGAGGAGACACAAGGCCAAAGGGAAGAGGCCAGCTGTTGAAGTTGAGCAAGAAGAGATTGAAAGTGAAAGTGAGGAGGAGAGTGAAGAAGAAGAATTGATGGATGATGGAGAAGCTGAGTCTTGTGGGCTGTCAAAGAGGCAGATTTATGATGCTTTCATGAGGATGGAGTTCTTGGGAACTAGGTATCCTCACAAGGAGACCATGGAGAAGCTTGCCATTGATGAGGATGTGGAATACCTCTTTGAGAAGAGCAATCTCACCAAGTTCATGGGGCTGTGCATGGAAGGCTACAAGGAGGAAAGCTGTGAGTTCCTAGCTACTGTCAAGCTGCACACATATGCAAGGAAGACTGCTGAACATGGAGCTGGTCACATCTCTTTCACTATCAAAGGGAAGAAGCATGAGCTTTCAATGAAAGAGGTAGCAAATGTGTTTGGTTTTGAGGTTGGGAGCAATAGGAGTTTGATGGTTCCAAGAGATGAGTTGTATGCTGTGTGGGAAACCATTGGAGATGACAAGTACTACTCATCCTCCAACTCCAAGAGCTCTAGGATAAGAAGCCCAGTCCTAAGGTACTTCCACAAAGCCCTTGCAAATACATTCTTTGCAAGGAAGGAAACTGGGAACATCAATGAGGGAGAGCTAAAGATGATTAACTTGGCTCTTAATGGAGTGATCTTTCAAGCAAGGAATGGTACCATCATCCTTGGGAGCACAGTGGAGACTGACCTAGGAATGGTGCTCATTGACCACATGACCCAATTGAGAAGTTGGGTAGGAAAGTTGGAGACCAAAGGGTCAAGAGGAGCACTTACCATTGGAGGCATCATCACTCCAATCCTACAAGCTGCTAGAGTTCAACTTAGAGGAGAAAGTGTCTCACCAAGATGGATTGACTCAAGCTACCTCACTTCTACTCACTTCTACCACATATTCAACTTTGAGCTTCCAACACTTAGGAAAAAGCAATTCATATTGCCTAACCAAGAGCTCACCACCATTCAAGAAGGAGCCAACATTGATTTTTGGCCAGCTGAGGAGCATTGGTTTGATGGAGTGATTCAACATAGAGTTGAGGAAGCTAGGAATGCACAAGTAGCTGATGGAGAGGAGCAGTTCTACTTTGAAGATTATGAGCCCAACCCAAGAGATAGTAGAGGAGTGAGGGAGAATGCCAAGAGGTTAACTCTTTTGCAAAAATGGGGTAAGTGGCATGGAAAGAGATTTGATAAGCTGAAGAAGAAAGTGACCAGCATGGCTAAGTCTATCAAAGGCTTGAAGAAGGAGATTGCTGAGCTGAAGAGTGGAAACTCATCTCCTAGCTAACATTCAAGCCCTTTGAGGAGAAGTAGCTCAACTAGAGCACTTTCAAGGGTTGCGAATCCTGTGGAACCAGCTAGGGCTTCAATGTATGAGCCAAATCTGAGGAAGAGGAGCTCAAGTACCCGCGAACATCAGTTTTCGAGGCACTCGACCGGGTCACTCGAGCACCCACTCGACCGAGCACTTCCGATGCACTCGGACGAGCACCTTCCCAGATCACCCTATGGCCTCCCACCTCCAGCTGCTTATCCAGGTTATCCATTATACCCTCCCATCCCACCTCAATACTACATAGATCCAGCTCTCTACCAGCAGTTCTGCCAGCAGCAAGCCCATCATTTGGACACTCGCAGTCCAGCTCGACCAACCCACTCGGACACGTACTCGACCGAGTCAAGGTCGATTGGCATCATCGAGCTGCCCAAAAGTCCTTCTCCAAGCCACCAGCCTGACCCCAACTACTCCTATGACAGCATGCAGATGGATGTGGACAACTTCTTCCACAATCCCTAAGGTACCACTATCACCTTACCATTGTTTATACCATTGCATTTCATATTGTGTTTTGTGTTGTGTTTAAATCTTGAATCCTCTCACAACTTTTTCACACAAGGGACTGTGTGATTTAAGTTTGGGGGAGGGTTTGAGATAGCAGTTGATGTTGTGTTTTGTGTTCTTATTTCAAATTTTTATCATCATCATGTTAGCACTTGCATTAGCATCTAAGGCATAGAAAAACCATAAAAATTTGAAATTTTTTGAAAAAATCTTCATAAAAAAAAGAGTGTTCATGTAGTTTGCATTGCATATTAGGATCTTATTTAGCATGTTTCATGTAGAATTGTATAATATTTGCATTAGGGATCTATGATGAGTATTTCCTTGTTAGCTAGCCTATTCACTAGACTAGGATCAATGCCCAAGTTATTAGTACTTTGATGCTAGTTGAGTAGTAGGAAGCATAAGGTTGAACCAAGCTTGAATTTTTGCATTGCATTTGGTCTAAATTGAAGCATGTTGTGATTTGAAACCATTTCCTATTTATAAGAACCTAATATTGACTTTTAATTATCAATAAGTGCATTGCTTTAAACTCATGGATACCATATACATACTTGGATCATCTTTCTCCTTTTTACCACTCTTGTTGATCCAAGTAGCTGATTAAATCATTAAGATCAGTTCCCCTACCCCTAAACCAAACCTTCTTTCAAGCCTTGTTGATTCTTGAGTGTGTGAGGCCTATTTTTGGGATTGAGCTTGGTAGAAAGTATTAGGTTTGAACTGCAAGAGTAAGACCTTGTGTAGTTCTAGTTTGCATTTTTCAAACTAGATAGGACTAGGTGGTTCACTTGTTGGGTTTGGGACTTGGCTGTTTTGAAAAGAAAAGAAAGAAAAGAGAAAGAAAAAGGGTAGAGTCTTTAAGAGGAGATTGTGTTTAAGCAAAGTCTAGTGAAAGGATGGGAAGTAAAGTGTTGATTAAGATGGTTCTAGTTAAGAAAAAGAAAAGAAAGAAAAAAAAAGTTTAGCAAAATGCTTATATCTCTTAAGAATAAGAAGAAAAGAGAACCATGGCAATAAGAATGAATCCCCCATTCCACTAGAAAGATCAAATAAGAAACATCTCCTAAGACTTGAAAACCAAAAGAGAAAAGGGTTAAAGAGAAAAGAAGAAGCAAAGGGTAGCACTAGGATCATTTGGGTTTAGATTGCTAGGATAAACACTTTGGGTACCTTTGGGTAGACAAGGTTTTATTCTTGTATGAGTTTAGGTGTTCTTACCTTTAGCATTCTTCTAAAGCTCAATCCATTTTCATGAGAGAACCTTGATATTGGCAAACCCTACTCTAAAAAGAGACCATCATTGTCTCAAAACCCTTTATTACCAAGCCAAATGAGTTTAAGCATTGCATAGAGTTGATTCATGTTCTTGTTTAATGAATGTTAAAGGAAATGGTTGATTTGAATGCATGTGGATAACTAAGGCTCAAATCAATAAAGGTTGTGATATGCTTGTCTAAAGTCTTTAAATTCCAGCTCATTCAACTTGCATCATAGTATTAGTAACTTGGACATTGATTCTAGATGGTCTATTTGCAAGCTTAAGGAGCTGAGATTCCACTTTCAAACCTCACTTACCTTCTTATGTCTTTGATTATTTGCTTGAGGGCAAGCAAAGACTAAGTTTGGGGGTGTTGATGTTCATATATTTTACCTTGTTTTCCCTTAGTTTATTCACATCTTTTGCATCTTTTTCTATCCATTTAGGCCATTATTGTGTAGCTTTAGCACTAATCATGCATTAGGGCTTAGTTGCATTGCATTTGCATCTTTTCATGCATAAACAGGTGATTTTGGAGCTCAAGGAGCATGGAAGCAATGGAGAAGAGATGTGAAGCAATCTTGAGGAGGAAACAAGGGAGTTAAGGCTGAAGAACCAAGGTCCAGAGTCCAACTCGACCGCACACTCGACCAGACACTCGACCGTGTGCTGAGGAGGACTCGACCGAGTGGAGATTGCATGTGAGAAGCCAGCTCGACCCCTAGCTCGACCGAGCACAGGTCGAGTTGACCGAGCCGTTGACTGCTTTGACTTTTTCTATTTTTAGGGCTTCCACTTCCCCACTATATAAGACATTGTACCTGCAGCCACCAAAGTGTCCAGCTTTTTAGATATTTTCCAGAAACCTAGTTTTTACCTTTTTTAGCATTATTCCTTTTGCATTTTATTAGATTTTGTACTTGTTTAAGAAAAACTCTTAGATTCTTCAATATTGTTGGTTCAATAACTTTCTTAATATTGAGAATTTGAGTTTCATCCTTTGATTAATATTGAAGATCTCAGTTTTATCTTTCTAATAATGCAAGTTTCAATATTTTCTGGGTTTTTGATTTATTTCATCATGTCTTGTTGTGAGTAGTCTTCTTAGGATCTTGAGGATGGGTTAGGAAGGATTGATCTTGTGGTTTATGTGATTTGGTCAAGCTTGATTGTTGTAGATCTCTTCTAGGCTAGATGTTCTTAAGGCTGATCTTGAACTGAGAGGTTAGGATCTGATTTCAAGCTCCTTAGCATCACACCAATGTTTAAGAAGCATAGATAAGGCTAGATCTAGAGCTTACCATTAGGCTTGCTAAGAGATTAGAGGTCTTGTTTGGTTTGAGATGTATTGCTTAATGCCTGCTTGTGTAGATTCTTTACTGTGTGAGAACAAGTCTAGAATTGCATAGGTTTGATTGTTTCTTGACCATGAGAGTGGGAGAAACTTGTCTTAGATTTATATGTCTAGAGGTTAGCTCAAAGTTTGCTTGAGATTTGTTGACCAAGTTAGATAACCACAATGATTAGTTCTTCCCATGAATCCATCCTCAGGAACCTTCTTTGTTTATTGATTTTAAAGTCTTAATCTTGTAGCTTGCTTGTTGTTTGATTGGTTTTAGTATTGCTCTGTTTTTGTTGTGTTGCTCTGTTTTCCGGATTAAACCAGCTCGACCTCCCACTCGACCTACACTCGGTCGAGTGCTTGCTCGAGTTCATCCCCAGAACTTGTGTTTATGATTTGTGATTGTCTTGTTTCATTCCTGTTTCATTCCAGTTGCATACATTTAGTCTTCAGTTCATTAATTGTCTTGCATTAGTTCATTAGTAGTAGTTTCTATTTCTGTTCTTGCTTCATTACAGTTTCAATCATTCAGTTTCATTTGCATTTAGTTCTTGGTTCTTGTAGTTTACTTTCTGCATCTTTACATTTCCATCTTAGGATTGTTAGTGACAAACAATCATTACATTTGTCTTAACTTAGATTCATATGCACATCTTATCTGTTCACAAACACTCATTTAGGATTGATACCTCTTGTACTGCAATAGCATAAGGGGAATTGAAACACCCATCCATCATTCCATTCATATATCATCATTGCATACATCCACCATCATTCACCCACACAACATAAATACTTGTTTCAACGACGTCAAATTACTAGGAAAGAATAATTCTGATACCAAATAGTGTAGAGCGGAAGTAAACGTACAAAGGGACTCTGTTTTGTGAATGTGAAACAGAGCAAAAGGAAGAAGATGAAGTAACTTGGGATAGAAGAAAGTTGATTTCGAACTCGATAGGGTTCAAAATCAACAGGGTTTCGAGAGTCCTCCTCTCACGGCTTGTATACAAGCTTTTTTTGGGCAATTAAGATTGCCTCTTTTTGTTTTTTTTTTTTACTTTCTCAAAACTGCAAACACTGAATAACAAAAACTTTCTTAGGACCTATTTATAAAGCAAAGAAATTAGGTTAAAAACTAAACATCCTTCGAGAATAGGATTCATTACTATCCTTTCTCGGACATAATAATTAAAGGAAATTTAAAACAAAACCGACACCTAATCACCGACTCAATAAAGCCCAAGAACCCAAGTCGGTGATGACTTCGAACCATAAGATGTGTTGCATCAAATTAGGAATTGAATTCTAATTTTACGAAAAAGAGAATGAATTTTACTTTAATGGAAAAGAAATTGGTAAGATTTAATGGGAAATAAATGAGTAAGCAATTATCAAATTACTTACGAAAAACATCCCACCATTAGATTATATAAGATTAAAGGCCATAAACTAAACATAAATGGAAACTCATAATTTAAAATTTGAGCCAAAAAAATGTATGAATTTATAAGAGAATTTGAGAACACATAAACATCCCACGTGGGGATCATTTCTTGCTCATGAATCATTTATAAAATTGAAACCCATAAATAAATTTTATACATAATTTAGAATCATTTTGTTCCTAAATCATACATAATATTGAAACTCATATTTATAATTTCATAATAAATTATAATCAGTTTTTTCTAGGATAAAACCATAAACTGATAAATGATGGCTTTAGATCAGAAGAGGCCTACAACTGGTTTTTATTAAAAAAGAAGCGAAAAAAGAAATGTTAAAAGTTTTTTTCTTTATTTTATGGGCCTCAAGTCTAAAGTACAAATGAATTTAGTTAATTAGATCTAAATAACAACAAAAAATACAGGTGTTAGATAGATAATACGCCAAATGTCATCTATTTAGCAAAAATTGAAAAAAACTTTTTGTATTATATAAGATTGTCATCTTCTCTACGGGTGCATTTTCATGTTTTTAACTGTTCTATTTGTACGTCTCAACGGGTGGACTTTTCACGGATGCTTCTTGGAAGGGGATGAAACAAACTTAAATATACAAAAATATATATATAACAGCTTAGACGACTCTTCCAGCCGGCAATGTTTTAAAGGTTGACATCAACCAATTATTTAATTTTTTTTTTTTTTTTTTTTTTTTGTTGCAAAGGAATTTGAAAGGAAATAATTTTACCAGGTTTATCCCAAGTTCTCTTATGAAAAAACTAAAGGCCGGTCTACTTGCGCTCAGGTAACATCTAGATTTTTACAGAAAAGTTACTGAATCACAACCACTCTCTATTGATCTCGTGATTTCCTCTGTTTTCCAGTGTGGATGACCAAAACCTTTGCAGCTCCCGTTCATGTCAAGACAAAAAGAAAAACAACATGGTCGTGCCCATAGCTGTAGACATCAGTAATCATTCTCATTATGCTCATGGTTATCATATGGATCATACTAAGGCGAAGACAAAATGGTTGAAATTTTTTACTTCATGGTTAATAGATTTGAAGTCAGAGAATTTTGCTGAGAAATGTTTACTGTCAGGTATCTATTCATCAGGACCACTCCTACCTTCAGGGAAGAGAAGGTTCACATATAATGAGCTCTCTAGCATTACAAACAACTTCAATAAAGTGATTGGTAAAGGAGGGTTTGGTATTGTGTACCTCGGTTCCCTTGAAGATGGGACTAAAATTGTTGTAAAGATGATCAACGATTCTTCACCGGGAAAACCTAAAGAATCATCATCATCATCCAGGGCTTCTAACCAATTCCAAGTCGAGGTAATCTAAAGAACACCAAAAAACCATGATTACTTATTTTGGAAAATGTTGTTTTATGGTTGTGCAAATGCAAAACGTTTGCAGGCAGAGCTTCTTTTGATAGTGTATCACCGCAACTTAGCTTCCTTTGTTGGATATTGCGATGATCGCAGTATGGCTCTCATCAACGAGTACATGGCCAACGGCAACTTGCAAGCTTATCTTTCAAGTAATCTTCATCTCTCTCTATTTCTCTGTTACCAATTGGTGATTCCTATGAGCTCACTGTCACCGGTGTTATGTCTACAGACATGCAGGTGAGAATGCAGAGGATCTTAGCTAGGAAATGAGACTCAAAATAGCCATAGACTCTGCTCAAGGTTGGTTTTAGTTTTGACATCATTGATTTCTCAGAGCTTAACTACAAACCAAACCTGGTTTAGTTGTTAACACCTAGTGGATTATGAGGAGAATGGGGTTTGAGGGAACCTTTTTGTCAATAAGAAGGAAATCAACACCCATGAGTTGTCCACCTTTTTCAACCTTTCGAGCAGGCCAGAAACGGAGAATCCTACCTACGATTTGTTGGTCAAGTCGACCAGCTTTGAGGTCAGCGAAAGCGGAGTTCATATTTGTAAGAAGAGAAGCGTAAGGCCAAATGTAAGTTGAGGAAATGACTATAGCAAGAGATTTTTTATATAAGAGAAGGACTTGCGATAATTTAAGGAAGAAGTATGGACTGTCCATTAAATCAGAGAAGATCGAAGAACAAAATTAGCAGTTACGAACGAAACCGTTGCAATTGTTATGGAAGACATGGAAGATGAGTGAAAGTGTAGAGGATTGGAAGAATTGAATTCGCATCAAATGGTGAAACGGCATGGATCGATAGTTAAAAAGGGGAGAAACCGGTGAAGGTGGAGCGTCGTCCTTGACAGCGCGGAAGAGAGGCATTAATAGGTTTTAGTCGATAGGATTGGGAAAATGGTTTGGGCCTGGAAACTTTGGAAACTTTGGGCTAATGAAATCCGAAAAATCCATCAAAATATTTAAGAAAAGTGGATGAGGTGGCTGCACCAGAAGAGAGGAAAAGGTAACTTTACCTTTCGAGCAGGGCAGAAACGGAGAATCCTACCTATGATTTGTTGGTCAAGTCGACCAGCTTTGAGGTGAGCGAAAGCGGAGTTCATATTTGTAAGAAGAGAAGCGTAAGGCCAAGTGTAAGTTGAGGAAATGACTATAGCAAGAGATTGTTTATATAAGAGAAGGACTTGCGACAATTTAAGGAAGAAGTAGTGGACTGTCCATTAAATCAGAGAAGATCAAAGAACAAAATTAGCAGTTACGAACGAAACCGTTGCAATTGTTATGGTAGACATGGAAGATGAGTGAAAGTGTAGAGGATTGGAAGAATTGAATTCGCATCAAATGGTGAAACGGCATGGATCGATAGTTAAGGAGGGGAGAAACCGGTGAAGGTGGAGCGTCGTCCTTGACAGCACGGAGGAGAGGCATTAATAGGTTTAGTCGATAGGATTGGGAAAATGGTTTGGGCCTGGAAACTTTGGAAACTTTGGGCTAATAAAATCCGAAAATCCATCAAAATATTTAAGAAAAGTGGATGAGGTGGGTGCACCAGAAGAGAGGAAAAGGTAACTTTACCTTTCGAGCAGGCCAGAAACGGAGAATCCTACCTACGATTTGTTGGTCAAGTCGACCAGCTTTGAGGTCAGCGAAAGCGGAGTTCATATTTGTAAGAAGAGAAGCGTAAGGCCAAGTGTAAGTTGAGGAAATGACTATAGCAAGAGATTGTTTATATAAGAGAAGGACTTGCGACAATTTAAGGAAGAAGTAGTGGACTGTCCATTAAATCAGAGAAGATCGAAGAACAAAATTAGCAGTTACGAACGAAACCTTTGCAATTGTTATGGAAGACATGGAAGATGAGTGAAAGTGTAGAGGATTGGAAGAATTGAATTCGCATCAAATGGTGAAACGGCATGGATCGATAGTTAAGGAAGGGAGAAACCGGTGAAGGTGGAGTGTCGTCCTTAACAGCGCGGAGGAGAGACATTAATAGGTTTAGTCGATAGGATTGGGAAAATGGTTTGGGCTTGGAAACTTTGGAAACTTTGGGCTAATGAAATCCGAAAATCCATCAAAATATTTAAGAAAAGTGGATGAGGTGTCTGCACCAGAAGAGAGGAAAAGGTAACTTTATATATATATATATATATGTTCATGGAAACATGTGAATAAAGGGTTTTAAACTTGATCACTGAAACTATTAGTAGGCTAGTAGCTAGCTAATATATATAAAAAAATCCGCATGTGTTCATATGACTCGAGTGTGTGTGTGTGGGTGGACCGATGATCAGATGTCGCAAGGATGATGTTACAACAGTTCCCAAAACTAGCTTGGAATGTAGATTGAGAATTGTCCACCCCGTTGCATTATGCGTGCAATGCCAACAACCTCGAGGTCACAAAAATGCTGCTAGAGATTGATATAAGCCTTTGAGAGAGGGTCAACAAAGATGGTTTCACACCTTTGCATTTGGCGGCCATGAAATGCTCAGTTCCAATTTTGAAGGAATTTTCGGATAAGGCTCCAAGATCTTTCGATATCCTAACACCAGCAAAAGAAACCGTTTTTCATCTAGCTGCGGAACACAAGAATACGCCAGCGTTCTATTTCATGGCAGAGAGTCCTGATAGAAACATGCTTTTCCACCAGGTGGATAGATACGGCAACACTGTACTACACATTGCGGTCATGTCCAGCTGCTATTCCGTGAGTCCTTACTGTCTTAATTTCCGCATGGAAGCATAATAGACATTTAGGCTTTAAATATACAGAGCGGAGTCGACTAAACTTACCAAAAAGGGAAATGCATCTTGGCACTACTTGTTTTGGTAAGATTCGTCCCCTTCGTTCCCTATGATCATTCAAATTAGAGTAAATGATACATTAGGCATCGATCATAGCCACCATCTTCTAATGATTCAAAGCAGATCCAATCATTCATATGTTTTCTAATATTAATTAGTATTTTCTTAATTGAATGTAATCACACAGGTCATAGTCTACATCACTTATGAAACAACAATAGATCTCTCCACCAAAAACATTAGAGGTTTGGAAGCGGTTGATCTTATCAACGCCAATGATGAAGATTATAGTAAGATATCCGGCTGGCTCAGGTTTGATGCAAAACAATTTCGAAGCCTTAGTGACCCAAATCATCAACAAGGGAATCATAACAAGATGCAGATGTTTGATACCTATGGATTACCTACAAACAAGGAACGTAAGATGCATGCAGAAGCATTACAGAACGCAAGGAACACAATCACAATAGTTGCAGTTTTGATTGCCTCGGTTGCCTTCACCTGCGGCATAAATACTCCTGGTGGTGTCTATCAAGGAGGACCCTACAAAGGAAAATCGATTGTGGGAACAACGAAAGCCTTCAAAATCTTTTCCATAAGCAACAACATCGCATTGTTCACATCCCTATGTATCGTAATTCTTCTCGTAAGCATTATACCTTACAGGACGAGACCACTCATGAACTTCTTAAAGCTAACACATAGGATGCTTTGGGTGGCTGTGGCATCCATGGCACTCGCTTATGTTTCTGCAGCTTCTATAATCATACCACATATAGAAGGAACAAAATGGTTGTTCACAACCGTTCTTTCTATCTCTACCGCGATGCTGGGAGGTCTGTTTGCGTTTATGACCTATAAACTGATCAGACACTGGTTGAGGAAGAGGGCATATATCAATATATTGATATTTGTTATAGATATGTTTTCTTCTCTGACAAACATACCCATAAGTTTTGCCTCTGACTGGGTAGCCGCTAGTACTGACGGCTATTACTTCTACTGACCAATGGTTTGAAGTCTGGTAATACCTACATTTTTAAGAAAAACTTGCGTCTTTTATTTAGGTTTCTTGTACAACTTTGCTTGTTCTTGTATCATTCTTGTAATTGGGGTTTGGATTACGAATTTAAACCAAGAAATAAAATGCACATATGGTTTATTGGTTTACCCTAGGCTTTTTAATTAAAGAGGCCTAAAATACACTGAAGTTTTCAGATGGAACAGTTTCCTGGGAGACTAACTTGTTCAACATAGCAATAAGCTGATCAAAGTCGTCCTGTGATCTGATGAGACTCAATCTCACAAACCTTTCCTCCGATCCAAACACTTTGCCATTGCGTCCTGTTATCTTCGCCGCTCTGAAAATCTCATAGCAGTTTGTGTCTTCTGGTCTCTCACACTTCACCCATGCATAAGCTTTCAAATGAAAAACAAACACATAATTATAAGTTTAAATAGCACCAAACCAAAAGTCTGTCTTGCATTACAAGAAAAAACTTACAAGGAGTAAAGTCTCTGACTTTCTTGAAATAGTTGCAATACTCAGGTTTGATTGTCTGGAGCGAGAAACGGGTGGACATGGAGAAGATCTTGTTCAGTGTCTCCCATCTTTTCTTCAAAGTTCCATAGCCAAAATGGAATATCTCATCGCCTCCATCGCCAACTATTACTTTGAGCAACTTCAGGACATGAAGCTGTGTATCTCTTGAAACACCGATACTAGTTAAACTTATATATCTTTTCATTTTTTCATAAACAGCTTTGTCCTTTACCAATCCCCACCTGCATCAACAAAAACCTTGTGAGTACAGTCTAAAGCTTTGTTTAGACTGCTAGGAAAGCAAAAGTTTCTCAATCACCCGAATCTTGAGCCGGCATGACCAGTAGTCTTGGAGAGACTAAACAGGCTCAAATCTCCATCAACTGGATGTGTAATAGGTGAGAAATAAGGCCAGTAGTAAGCATAATCATGAACTGTTTTTACATTAGGACCATCAAGAACCGCTCTTTTCAGCTTCCCATCTGGATTATTCGGAGATGTCACTACCTCTATAACTTGTGTGATATTATCATTATGCTCGCTCTGCTTCCACGCAGACGCATCTCCTTCAAACCTGAGATGTGCTGAATCAAAGAACTCTGCTTGGGCCTTGTACATCTGCATACACAGACAGATTAGACTAAGAATTCAAAAAACTTCAAGTTTTAGGAAGAGGTTAAGGCCGGCTTACTTACAGTGTAGTATGGAATAGAAGTCAGAAGCCTTGCAGGTGATGATACTGATGAGTTTGTCAAAGACAAGGCATGGACAGCTGCTGCAAGCAATTGTGTGGATCCACATCCAAAGATTACAAAATCTGTCATCTGTAACAGCGTTTCCCACTACACTATGCAGTTTTCTAATGACCTTTTCGAGCTCTCGAGACACATGTGTCCCATCTTGATAATTATAACTCATCCTGTGCCATCCCGAGACCAAAACTGCACTGCTCTCGGCTTGTCGCATCCAGAAAGGCTCCAAGAACAAAGGGTCTCCTCTTCAAATAAATTAAAAAAACAACAAATTCAATACATAATTTTACAATTTAGTTTGGTCATAATGGATCAAAATGAAGATGAGATGAAAAGTTTTGCATACGAGTCAGCATCGACAGGGCAATCTTTGAGAAGAACGGAGCAATCTTTGCCTGTGTAGCAATTGTTGCACTCACAAGGAGGTTTCTGGCCATCAAGGACACCAAGACCATCCACGTAAGCTCTCCCGTGTCCTGAGCATGAAACAGAGGCTGCAGTTTCAGCTTCGACCGCAGCTTTATTGGTCCACGTTGGATTCCATGTGGTTGAACTATAATAAAGAATATGAATGATAAATACGATATTCAAGATGATTGACACCGTAAGAAGTAGCTTCTTCAGCATCATCTTTACTTAAACCTGCAAAAACTTATACTTCAAACTGTTTGTATGCTCATATATTAAATATCACAACTATTTCAGGCTACAAGTATAATAGGGGGGAGGGGAATCAATAAAAAGGATTCAATGTAACAATATACTATATATTACAAATGAATCAAAACAGTTGTTAAATAATTGTGGATTATAATTAAATTGTGCAGAAATTGAGAGATTAAGAGATAATGACGATGACATAGTATACGTAACCTTATAACGTCCACACAAAGTTGAAGTTTCAGTAAGTAGCCAGTTTTAGATTTGACTTAAAATAAAACTAACATGTTGAAGTTGATTTAACAAAAGAGGACGACAATTTTTCTAGGAGAGAAAAAATTAGAGAATCTAGCAAAGATACGTAAAGAATCTAAATACTTCATATTCATCAAAACATCAAAAGACAAGAATGATGTAGACTACTGACAACACAAGTAGAATCTAACTGTTTAAGAATTGTGACTCTTTTGGCTTCTCTCTGAAAGAATCTGCTTTGTCTTTTCCAAAACACCGAAGAATATTGAACCTCCAATACCTATCCACAATACCCTTGGACCCATTCCCTATACACAAATTCTCAAACTATTCAACAACTTTGCACAAACATGAGAAACTATGTATTCCTAAAATAGAATGGTAAAGAGCAGAATCTTGGTTTCACCTTCCACAAAGCTGACGACCCTTCTTCTCTTATTATTGTCTTAACGCAGTCTGCAACTCCTTTATACCGAGTTCCTGCACCCTGCCAAAATTCAAAACGAAAAGGTCAGTACTATCTTACTGGAGATTCTTATTATCCTGTGAAATGAATCTAAGAAGAACATGTTCTTTCGGTATTTTGTGTACTCATCGTTTTGACTTACCTGAACCATTAATCTGGTTTTGATCACATCAAGAGGAGTGGTCAAAACACCAGTGACAGCACCAGCAAAAGCACCAAGCATTGCATTCTCTGGATCATTTAGATCTCTCCTTGCCTGTTCTAAACAATATGGATATCTCATTGTCATTAGTCTGCAAAAACAGATGTTGTTTTATTTATCATTGTAGCAACAAAAACTTACAGCCAACTTGTATCCAATCCGTAACTGCTCATAAACACAAAACTGGAGTGCGTCAAAAGGCAAATCTCGCAATAAAAAGGATCCATAACCCTGCATGTTTAGGAACATATGATTGGAACATTCATGGTGATTTTATTGTCTGTTCATCTTAAACAATGTGATGGTTTGAGCTACGTCGTAAATAGTAAAACGCTAGAATAATATATCAAGAAGTAACAGATATACCGCATACATGCCTCCAAAGCCCTCCTTGGCTATAATAAGGCGAACAGCATCAGGGGCCGAAGCAAATTGACCAGTTTGCATTCGCTGTTTGACAACCTGTTGATATTTCCATTAGGCTATACATTTTTATAGCCAAGACACAAGAATAAGCAGAGAAACAAGAAGGAAGAGACTTACTTCTGTCGGTACCCGAACGATAGATGAAACAGCACCTCCTAAAGCACCTGCAGCCTGATTGAGTTTACATAACTCGCTAAGACATATATCATTTTCTAACATAGCATAGCTAGATTCTAAGGTCTTCTGCTTCAAATCAGTAAGTTTCAAAACCAAATGGTAGCAAGACTAATGTATTCATTTTCTCTCTACCAAGATATAAGAAACTTTGAAGGGAAATTGTCTAGCAGACGAACAAACACTTAAAATCAAAATCAGGGAAATAACACATACCAAATGTGCAACCGCACTAAGATTCTCGGGTAAAACCTTCAGAAGCTTCTGTTTGGTTGGTTCATATACACCGAAAAATAGAGCCGAAGCACTACACATAAAAAAGAAACATTGTTCATCTAAAGCAATAAATCACAATTTCAAAGTGTATGCATTTCTTTTCATTCATCAATTTTTGACTACATACTTACGGTAAGACACCAACAAGGTTTCCACCAAGACCAGAATATAGTCCCTTCCATATTATCTTTCCCCCATCCCGAGCTGCCTAAAACATGTCAAACCACTATAGTTAGTCGCTGTAAGTCAAGCATCGGTTTGCTTATGTTGGATCATAACACAAACTAAGTTAAGGAGAAACTACCTGCACTCGAGTTTTGATTGTATCAATTGGGTATA
The DNA here is from genome assembly GCF_030686135.1 of Camelina sativa. Classification (NCBI taxonomy): domain Eukaryota; kingdom Viridiplantae; phylum Streptophyta; class Magnoliopsida; order Brassicales; family Brassicaceae; genus Camelina; species Camelina sativa. The sequence goes on along the minus strand of NC_141896.1, from coordinate 12,771,168 downwards.
AAGCAGCTTCCACCACAACACCAGCTAGCCCTCCTGTTATCAAAGACTCTGCAAACAACATCTAACTCTTACTCTATATACAATCATTCAATTCAAGATGTGTTGAAGAAAAAAGCGCCTGGCTATATCAATAAAAACACAGACACGTGAAGATGTGTTCTGCAACCATACCATAAAGAACACGCAAGAAATGGCCTGGATCATCTTGTCTAACACAGATTGAACTACAACTATTGAACTGTTTCTTCATAGGACTCTTGAATGCCAACGTCTCTACAAGTAACATAAACATGACCAATCAATATATTGCTATGAAATTGATTCGCTTTAGAGAAGAAAGATATCAAATTTCAATCTTTTTTTTTGGATGCAATGTTGTGTTGATAACCACAACTACAAATAAGGGTTTTATGAAGAAACTTCAAAAACAACAATGTCTCCAAAAAAATCCAACCTTTTTAACACTAAACGTAACCAAATTGATCATAGAGTGGGAGATTTATTGGAACAATGGTTGATTTAAAAGGGAGAAACTTATACCAGTACCAGGCATAGCTGTCCGAGATTGATCTACGCCACTGGGAACAGTGTCACCGTCCATCTAAAACCTTTAGAAGAAACAAAAGATTCAAAATGAAGCTGAAGAAGAAGATCACATATTGAGAAGCAGATTAAAAAATCATACGCTAGATTAGAAGACGAAGATCTAAAACCAAGTGTGAGAGTGTAAAGCGAGGGTAGATCAACAAAATCCAGAGCTTTTCGTCGTAAACCTTGCATCTAAAAAGAACTTACTATTCAAACCGAACCGGACTGACCGGTTCGACCGGTCAAACCAATTTTTTGGGTGTTTTAGATAATTTTTAGATATATTAAATTATGTAAAAAAAAAAGATATCATATCACCAAATATTCGAAAGTTAATTAAGGTAAGAAATGTGTTTTTTTTTTAATACAAATCTTTTACAAAATCTTATTATACATAAAAGAGTAAGGTTTTGGTCTCTCCTTATTGGTTGATTTTCTTTTAATACTTTATAGTTTTTTTTGTTTTTTTATTTGCTTTCTAATTGTTTAATTGCTTTAAATAATATTTAAGATCCAATTAACACAATACATTTAATTCATACATTAAAATAAAATTATAACTGAAAATAAAATAAATTATGCATTAATCATATTCCACCATTCAATTTTATTCAAACACAATAAATAATATTTACAACTCCAATAATTCTAAATGTAACTTCCATCAATTCTTATCATATAAATAAGCATTGTCTCATTCTCTCATATTTGCATTTTTTACTTTCTCATTTTCACATTCTCTCATTCTTTTCCACAATATCTCAAATCATTTTTTTTTTTTATGTTTTCAATTTCTTATTTTTGTTGTATGTGTTACAAAAAACCAAATGAAATATCATTGTAAAATTTTAATGCTAAATTTTAATTTTAGAGACTACATGATATGTATATTTGACATTGTTTTTATATTTAAAGATTCATCTCCATTATCTAATTTGGATTATCATCTTATAAGTAATCATTTTCTCCTCCTCTCCCACCAATATCAAATGTTGTTATATCTAATATGTGTTGTAAGAGTTTGATTCTATATTTAATTTAGAAAATATTATATATAATTAACATTGTTTACAATTTTTATTTTATTTATATAAAAATAAAATATTTCTTTTATATTTCTTGCCTTTCTAATCTATTCATATTTATTTTTAAAATTTTCATAGCTAAATTTAAATTCACATATGTTGGTTTGGACAAAAAATCAAGTTTATTTGAGAATCTGTTTTAAAAAGTTTATCTTCATTATCTATTTTAGATTAGCATCTTATAAGTCATTATTTTTCATACTCTTACAATATTCACCACACAATAAGGTCATGAAGTTGAAAAGATCTATCTCTAATTTTCTTATGTACTCTGGTTATCTCACATATTCATGTATCATTTTTAATAATTTAGAATGATCAATATAATTAATCATTTATAAAGTCTATTTTATTTTGTAAAGTCTATTTTATTTTGTGATCCAATAGATAAATATGTAAAGATCAATATAATATTTATATTACTTAAGATTTGAGGTTTTTGAAAACAAAAAGAACTTAATTATAAAAAAAAATTGATTTTCTAGATTTAAGCAAAATGATAAAAGTGAAATATAGAAATAATATAATTATTAAAATACCATTTAACTAAATCCTCTAAAGATGAAACCATTAGTATGAAATCTAGCACTATAAATTTAATTGATGAGTGAAAAACAAAAAAAAGAACAAAAGGATTGAAGTTATTCTTGGGGTTTTAAAAAAATTTTAGATTGAAGTTCATATAATTTTTTAAAAAAAACTAATTTAGTTTGTCACTTCAAAAGTAATATTTTCAATTTGGAATATCATGTGTGAATGTTGAGTTTATATCAACAAAACAATCAAAAAGTGTAAGTTTAAAATTTTGATTGAGCCACTTGGTATTCCTTTTCTTTTAAGTCAAAAATAAATTAAAATATTTATTTATAACTAACCCACTTTTAAAGGCATTTAACTCCATTTAACTCAAATGTAACTCCTACCGAATAATTTTTACATTCATTCCTCCAACTAATATATTTATCTTTCAAGAAAAAATGTTTTTGGTAAAATTTTAATATTTTTAAATTATTTTAATTGCTTTAAACTTTGAAATGAGGAATATTCTATATACAATAATTTTATACGTATTTACTAAATTTTTTGATAATTTTATTTGATTCAATTTTACTATACTACAGTCTTATGTTTACAATATCATTAAGAAAAAATCTTTAAATCAATGTTTAACCTCTATAAAACATGATCATAAACATATATTCTCTCAAATTAGGAAAATGTTTAAATTTCTATATTATTATTTATATTAATATAGCTAATCAATTTGTAATAATTTTTGTAGTATTGGTAATTTTTTGATTTGTAGAAAAGTTTATATATTTTAAATTTTGTATAATAAATAACCACACCAAAAAATATTGACAGGAGTGTTATTTTAAGAAATTGCTATAAATGTTTTTGAGATTCATACATTAGTATAATTTTTTTTGATATTATACATTAGTAAAACAATATTTTAGTTTAAAAAAATTTAAGAAATATAATCAAATCTAATATGCATACAATGCGTGGACTAATTACCTAGTAAATTGAAAGATTGTGTTCTTTTGACCAGAAAAAAAAATACAAAGATTTTTGTATTAGACAATAACGATGTAAGCGGCCCAAATCCATAACCTGTTTTTTTTTTGGTCAACTGTCCATAACCTGTTTATTTAACAAAATAGTCATTAAAACATTAATTAACAAAGAACAAAAATCATGTTCATAATCAAAATTGAAGATTTATATATAACAATAAAACAAAATACCTGGACTATCAGCGATTGTGGTACTAGAATGAATAGAAAAAATAATGAAGAGGATAGTAGGTAAAAAATCCGACTAAAGTTTTCATAGTGATAGTCATTTTTTTTTTGTATACTTTCTGATTCTTTTTTTTTTAGTGAGTTTTTCTTTCTTAGGCTGGTCCCTTATATATATGTAACAACACAAATAAATTTAGAAATATATATTTATTTCTGGTTAATCAGTTTTATTTTCTTACCTTATTTTTTTCTGGTCAAAAGAACACTATCAAAACCTTATTTCTTTACGTTTATTTTTCTTAATCTATCTTATTATATAAAGTTGGGTTTTCAAAGTTAGCCATTAACAAGATTTTGACATGTGTCAAGTTATCAATCTCAGATTTTGACATCTGTAAAAGTTAATATTTATTATGAGTAATTTGATTACAATAAAAATAAAATTTTTTGTTTAAAAAAATATTAATAATGTAATAAGATAATTATCAAAAACTACAGAATTTATAAAAAAATACAAAGTTTTTTTAAATTATTATAAAAAGATTATATATATATATATATATATCATAAAATTCGAAATTATAATATTATTTAATTATTTTTAATTTTAAGTTATTCAAAAACACTGCTTTCAACTTTGTTTAATTGGGATTTTTTTTTTTAATGTGAATGTAAATTTTTCTTATTTTTTTAAACCAAAATTTTCTCCTACTTTCTCCATTTTCAGTTGGGAATAGGTAAGATTAATATGTTGACCAAAAAAAATTAATATATGTGTCTACTTTTTTTAATAATGTATTTTAATATTTATTGTAATATTTCCGATTATTTTATTTTATTTATATTTTCATCTTTATTTAGGATTCATATATTACTGTGCTTATAATTTTCTATTGGTTCTTTAATTATGTCAAATTAATTTTCTTCTAATTTCTCAACCTTATTGGTTGGTCATACACCCTTCTTTATTTTGCAAACATAATTGTCACCATTATTCATTCAATCTCAAAGGGAGATAACAAGTAGAAGCTCATCAACCTAATGGTGGATAAAATAGGGTAATAAAACACAAGCTTGCAACAAACATAGATAGATATATTGGAAAAACATAAATCGTTGCTGATAGATCCATAGGAGATCAAAAACTGTGACACCTTGGTTTGCGGAAATGTTTAAAGAATTGATTTTGATTACATATGTCACTAAAATGCACTTATTTTTTTTGGTCAAGGGTCCTGAGAGAATTTCATGATGGGTGATCTTCCTGGAAGTGATTGTTGGAACTGAGCGAGTGAAGACAAAACATAGGAAAAGATCATTTGTTGATTTGTAGGATCGATAAATAAGTTTTTAAAGCCTCCCAGACGTAACAAAACCGGCCATCAAATATGGGTGGGTCCACGAGCCGGAAATAGATGTAGGGCCCTGTGACAACCCGTCCCGCGGACCCCACTAGCCCACTGCTAGCTGCCCCAACGGACCATCCATGGACCCCACTAGCCCACCGCTAGCCGGCCCAACATACCCCAAGCTGGCCCTGCAGGGCATCGATCCTAACCCATCACTGTGGATGTGGATTTCCACAGTGATGGGTTAGGATCGATGCCCTGCAGGGCCAGCTTGGGGTCTGTTTGGGCAGCTAGCAGTGAGGCTAGTGGGGTCCATGGGACGGGTTGTTACAGGCCCACTTAGGAAGGTGAACCCATGGATTGAGAATGGACATGGGCTCACTAAGTATGATGGCGGTTGAGGCGTTATAGAGACAGAGGCTACATCTTGGTGTGTCAAAGACACTTCCACGAATACATTGGGAAATTTAACATTAGTTACTATCAAAAAAAATTTGTGACGTTAGAAAAAAGTTTTTACTTTCATTGGTTGTCGGAGCAAGTCATTTTGAGATAGCAAAAAGACGTGAACATGTTCTCTCCACACAAGAGGAGGGTAGAGCTGAGGTTCTCTCTATGGTGTAGAAGGTTGGACACAAGGTTATTTTTCCAAGGGAGGAAGGTGGAGGAGGTTTGACACAAGGTTATCTCCCTAAGTGAGGAAGGCGGAGCCAAGGTTCTCTCCTTGGTGGAGGAGGTTGGACGCAAGGTTCTCTGCATAAGAGATGAGGGTGGATGCAAGGTTTTCTCCATAGTGGTCATATACTATTGTGATGATACATCATTGATTAGTATATTATGTAATATAATTTTTATTCAAAATGTTTTTTGAGCCAACAATTTTAGTAATTAAAAAACTATACAGAAGTGAAGTAAAATAGTTGGCTTAATGTGTTCATACAGACATTTTCTAGGTGGGTGAATATATTTGTAACATAGAGTATCTTTAGGTGTAAAAAAAATACTATTAATGGTAACATACATAAAATATTTATAAATGGATATAAATCAGTGTATTATAATAAAAATAAAATTTATAAATAACGTACAACAAATTTTAATATAATTTATAAAACTTTAATAGGAGGGATTTAAGATTACAACAAAAAACAAAATATTATTTCTTAAACAGTATTAATAATGTAAAAAGATAATTATCAAAAATTACAAAAATTAATTTTTTAAAAAAAAATAATTATAAGAAGATTGTATATATATATAAGTTACTAATTCTACAAAATATAGAAATGAAATTAAGGAAAATATACAGTTAATTATTAATTCTAAATTTTGTAAATACTCACTTCTGTATAAATATAGCTAGATCGTCTCATATTTTTCACCTAACAAAATAATTTATTCAAAAATATTGCTTTCAACTTTGTTCAAACTGGTAAAAGAATTTTAATGGAAAGATAAATTTTTCTTATTTTTTAAGACCAAAATTTTCTCCAACTTTCTCTTTTTTTCAGTTTGGAATAGGTAAGATTAATATGTTGACCCAAAAAAAATCAATATATGCGTCTTCTTTTTTTAATACTGTATTTCTAAATTTAATGTAGTATTTTTAGATTGTTTTATTTAATTTATCTTTTCACCTTTGTATTATTTGGGATTCATATATTATCTTGCTTATAATTTTCTATTATTTCTATATTTGTGTCAAATTAATTTTTTCTAATTTCTCAACTTTGATTGGTTGGTCATAGACCCTTTTTGTGCAAACATTATTGTTACCATTCATTCAATCCCAAAGGGAGATAAAGAGTATAAGCTCATCAACCTAATGATTAGATAAAATAGGCTTATCAAACACAAGCTTACAACAAACATAGATAGATAGATCGGAAAAATATATATTATTGTTGATAGATCCATAGGAGTTTGGGGACTGTGACACCCTGGTTTGTGGATAGGTTTAAAAGAATTGATTTGACCACCTACGTTACCAAAGTGCACTTATCTTTTCGATCAAGGGTCCTGATAGAACTACAGAGTTAAGCATGCTTGAGCTGGAGTAGTTTCAGGATGGGTGACATTTCGGAAAGTGATTGTCGGAACTGTGCAAGTGAGGACAAAACATAGGGAAAGATCATATGTTGATTTTTAGGGTCGGTAAACACGTATGCCTCACGGATTTAACAGACCGGCCGTCAGATATGGATGGGCTAGGAGTAGACGTGGGGCCCACTAAGGAAGGTGGACCCATGGAAATGAGCTCACTAAGCAAGGTGTCAGTCGGGGCGTTCTAGAGACAAAGACTACATCATAGTGTAAAAAACACTCCCACGAATACATTGGAAAATTTGACATTAGTTACTATTAAAAGATTTTGTGACATTAGAAAAGGGTCTTTAGTTTCATTGGTTGTCGGAGCAAACTATTTTGAGATAGTTAAAAAAGGTGAACATGTTCTCTCCACACATGAGGAGAGCACAGCCGAGGTTCTCTCTATGGTGGAGGAGGTTAGACGCAAGGTTATCTCCCCGAGGGAAGATGGTGGAGCTAAAGTTCTCTTCATGGTGGAGATGGTTGGACGCAAGGTTCTCTACATAGGGAGGAGGGCGGAGCTGAGATTCTCTCCATGCTTGGTTATACACTATTGTGATAATAAATCATTGATTAGTATACTATGTAATATATTTTTAATTTGAAATGTTTTTTGAGCCAGTAGTTTTAATAATTAAAAACACAATGCAAAAGTGAAAGTAAAAAGACATATAATAGTGGGCTTAATGTGTTCATATATACATTTTATAGGTGGTGGTAAATAATATATTTATAATATACAGTATATTTAGGTGTAAAAAATACACTTTTAATGGTAACATACATAAAAGATGTGTAAATGAATATAAATCTGTATATTATAGCAAACATAAAATTTATAAATCACACAATAAATTTTAATATATTTTTATAAAATTTAATTTAATTTATAAAAATTTAAACCCGCCCAACGAGCGGGTCCTTATCTAGTATGTAATAAAGTATGGTTTCAAAAGTTACTAATTCACCAGATCGTGATATATGTCAATTTCAGAAGTTAATAAGTCATAAGATCGTGACAAGTGTCAATTTTACATAAATTTCTAATTTTTAAAAATTAAAATCTTATTAACTCACTAGATCGTGACACATGTTAATTTCAAAAGTTACTAACTCACCAGATCGTGACAAGTGTCAATTTTACACAAATTTCTAATTTTAAAAGAAAAGATCTTTTAAAAAAATTACTAATCATAAAATAAATTATAAAGATAATCTTACGATAAAGATATATGTAGTTCCTAAAAGAAATCCTTCTACAATAATTATATTTATACAAAAACAATCCTACGTTATATTGAATAAATGTCCTAATCTTAAAAGAGAAAACAGTCTTATTATATAAAGTTGGGTTTTCAAAGTTAGCGATTAACAAGATCATGACACATGTCAAGTATACTGATGAGATGTTGACATAAAATTATTATTTTACAAAACAGCTAATTAAGAATAACATTAAATCTACATAACATTTACATGTTTATATCTTAAAAATATTCCTAAATCAAAAAGGAAATTAAAAAACTAATCTATTTTCCGTTGTACGCTAATTATATTATATCTTTTCTCAATTAGATTTTGACATGTATAAACAAAAAACAATTCATTAAGCATGTATATTATTATTAATCAATAAATAGTGAATAACAAATTTAAAAAGAATAACATAAGTTATGTCAAAAGAATTATTATTTTTGAAACGTAATAGAACAGCTAATTAAGAAAATAATACATAAAAATTATGTTTGTGAAGTGACCTTAGTGCAGTGACCATTAGTAAGTCCAATTGTAGAAGGCACCATCACTCCAGGATCGACCTCCCGCTCTCTACGAATATATGGATTTGGATAATGGACCGGCCTGTTGTGGCCCAAATGTTGACCAAAAAAATAAATATTATATGCTTATATCGAAAGCTTTGATCTTTGATTTTTTTCCGATATAATTTTGCCAATCTATTGTGTTGGTCTTTGATTTGTGCGGGTTCTTCAATGAAAGCTATCAGATGCAATGAAATGGATTCAAAGTATATAAAGCCCGCTAATTCAATTGAGGATGGAGACACTGATGGAGGTTGCAAAAGTGATTCTACAGTTAGTAGCATTATAAGTTTGGAAGATTAGTCGGTGACTGACGTTTCTGGTCAAAATCTAGAGTTTTTTCTTATGAATAATGTTGATGATTCCGGTACTGAAACAAGAGCTGCTAGATCGAGTAATTGAGAAGCGACTTTCAAATTTGGGAAGTTGGAGTGGTATACATTTTAAAAATTGGTTTCAAACCGGATTTATGTAATTTTTTATCGGATTTGGTTCGTAAATCGTTTAAACCCAGGTATATGAGAAATATAGGAGAACTTTTGATTCGGGTAGAAATAAGTTGAGAATTTACGATTCGAGAATATATGAGACGAGATCATAGTTTTAAGTAGTTTGGTACAATGCGATACTTCTAAGGAGTAAATAGGTTGTCGATCCTTAACGTGATTATGACTATGTCATGTTTTGGATTGCTTATAAAGTTTCTGTTTTGTATATTTGAATTATCTAAGATTTATATATACCAACGTGATTATAATTTTTAAAGTTTAATTTTTATTATGTTATATTAACTTTTTCTCACTTTCTCAACTTTTATTAGGTTGGTCATAAAATCATTGTGATAGAGTAGATAATTTTCACCATTAGTTCATCCAAAATACCTTTGGAGTAAAAAAAAATTCATGGTTAAAGAATATGTCACAAAATGATTTTAGTAATTATAAGAACTATAACTATGCCAAAATGAAAGTAAAGCAACATAAAATTTGTTTAAATTGTTAAGAAGATATTTTATAGGTGGTGATAAAGAGCATACTTTAAAAATAAAATAATTTTGGATGTAAGAACAAATTTTTAATGGTAAAACATAGAGTAAAATTGTACATGCTTACTAATTAGATGTTGCTTTGAAGAATTATTTGCATGTAAAATATTTTGTGAATAAGTTGTGAAACGTTTTTAAAATTTGAAAATAATAATATTCGTAATGATGAGTATTTGGCAAAAAATCATGGGATATAATTTAGCTTCAAATTATTGTAATAATTATTATAATATATTAAAATATATAAATATGAATAAGTGTATGAAGATAAATACAAAAATGATTTTTTCTCTATCTAAAATTAAATAAATGTTTAATTTAGGAAATAATTTTTTTTTTAATATTTTAAAATTTTGTTTAAGATTTAGGATTTATTTTTTTCAACAATTATTTTAAACCCGCACATCGTACGGGTCCTTATCTAATTAGTAATAAAGTGTGGATTTAAAGTATAGATTAATATATATTATTACATTTTTTATTTAATTAAAAAATATTTTTTATAGAAATTAAATGCTAAATAGACAAATAAAAAGAGAGTGAAATATTACTTCTGTATATATGATGATTAGACTAAAAAATAAAACCGCTCAAAAAAGACAGGACAGTATCTTTAAATTATTATTATTCGAATCACAAGGTGATTGATTATTCATATGGTTTGTAAAATCATAACAATCAAACAAAAGCAAAACGTATTATTAAATCTATGGCGCGTGTTTTTAGTGGCACGGCATGTAACGGGTTGGTCTTCTGCAGTGTGAGCCCAAAGGTCTCGTCCATGTCCAAATCTTCTGAACCGACGCCGTTTGGAAGCTTCCAGTCAAATGAATAGAGAAGAGAAGCAAGCATGAGAGGCACTGTTTTCACAGCCAAAGGCATTCCCGGACAAATTCTACGTCCGATCCCAAACGGTGTAAGCTCATAATCTCTACCTTTCATATCCATTTCCTTACCCAAAAACCATTCTGGCTCGAACCTGTTTGGGTTTTCCCATGCATTCGGGTCTCTTCCTATGGCCACACGTTCACAAGAACCTGAGTGTTTTTAGGCACATGGAAACCAAGAATATCAACGTCCGTTTCCGCTTTACGTGGGAGGAGAAGTGGAGCAGCCGGGTGTAATTGGAAAATTTCTTTAACGACCGCTTGTAAATACGAAAATTTGAAATATCAGACTCTTGAATGACACTGTTTTGGTCCATCACACGATTGATCTCATCTTGAACTTTTGTCATTGTTTTTGGGAACGATCGAAGTAATTCTACCATTGCCCATTCCATGGTACTAGAGGTTGTATATGTGCCCTCTGTAAACAGATCCTGTCACATAAAAGCACATATTATATATCTATAATATAAGATCATGTTATGCAATATAAGCTATAAGACTTACGAGAAGTAGGTGTTCGATCTCGTTAATGTTGATTTCAGGTTGATCTCCTTGGTGGAGATCGATAAGTGCATCCAAGAAGTCGTTGCTCCAAACATCTTTCTCGTCTGTTCGAGATGATTTTTCAACAATTCGAGTATTGTAAAACTCTCGAAATACCTGAAACAACTTCTCCGAGCAGTTCTTCATCTTCTTACTATTACCTTGCAAGTCAAGAAACCTCGTAAATGGGAAGAAGTTAGCAAGGTCTGGGTTTCCGATAGCTTCCATTGATAGTCTACAACAACCAAATGTTTTGGGCTCAAACCAAAACATCACAGGCCCAACACTCAAAGGAGGTCCATCAGTCCAACAAGTCCTTCCCGCTCTGCAACTAGAAGGCAAAACAATGAAACAGAGGAAGGAGGCTAAGAAAGTGACAAAAGCACCAGCTGGAGAAGGCTGTGAGCCTGTACTATCTAACCGTTATGATTCTCTCCTATCATTAGAGGATGAGTAGATGATCGACACTTGTCAGCAGATCTTTGGGCTAGTCAAAACAAGTCTAGAATGTTCTTCTTCATGTATAAATATAGCTTCTCTGTAATTGACAAGGTGTGGAAAATAATACAGTAAAGTTCAGTCCTTAAAATTCTTCTTTGTTTCTTCTCATGGTATCAGAGCATCTCTAAAATCCTAACAGGTTGCTGTCATGGCAGAGAGGCGCGATCCTTATCTGTTCCATCTAACATTCATGTGGCTAGCTTTGTCACCATCAAGCTGAGCGACACAAACTACCTCTTGTGGAAGACTCAGTTTGAATCTCTTCTCCGTTCTCAGAAGCTGCTTGGTTCTGTCAATGGTCAGATTCCTGCACCTGCAGCTACTCGTGTTACTACTGTCAACAATGTCCAAGTCACAAGTTCTAACCCAGAATATGAAGCATGGGTCTGTACTGATGAACTCATCAAGTTGTGGTTGTTTGGAACCCTCTCTGAAGAGGTTCTTGGTCTAGTTCACGCTGTGTATACGTCTGAAGAGGTATGGTAGTCTCTCGCATCCAGTTTCAATCAAAGTTCTGTAGCCAGAGAGTGTGAGTTATTGCATTGTCTTAATCTTCTGAGTATGAAAGATAAGAGCTTTTCTGTGTATTGTCGTGAGTTTCATGCTGTTTGTGACAACCTTAGTTCGATTGGGAAGCATGTTAATGAATCGATGAAAGTTGTTCTATTTCTGAATGGTCTAGCTCGAGAATATGATCCCATAGCCATTGTTATCCAGAGTTCATTGTCTCGTTTACCATCTCCTACCTTTAATGATGTGGTTCTTGAGGTCTCTAGTTTCGATTCTAGGTTGCAAACGTATGAAACTGCTTCGGATGTGTCACAGAATCTGGCTTTTCAAACCCAAAGAGGCGGTTTCTCGGGTTATCGAGGACGTGGCTCAAATGGTCGTGGTAGAGGTGCTAGAGGCAACTACTCTACTCGTGGCAGAGGGTTCTCTCAACAAGTTAACAACTCAGGCTGGAACTCATCTCAGTCTGGAGGATTATCTAATGTTCGTCGTGTTTGTCAAATATGTGGTCGGGTTGGTCATGTGGCTCTGAAGTGTTGGAATAGATTTGACAACTCCTACCAGAGTGATGATGTTCCACAGGCTCTTGCTGCTCTTCAGGTTTCAGATTGTGGTCGTGAATGGGTTACAGATTCTGGTTCATCAGCACACATCACTTCTGCAACAACTCAACTGAACAATGCTACACCATACAATGGTTCAGAAACCGTGATGGTCGCTGATGGTACTCACTTGCCTATCACTCATATTGGATCGACAGTCCTCACCACTAATACAGGTAGTCTTCTTCTTCTAGATGTGCTTGTTTGTCCATTGATGCAGCAGTCATTACTTTCAGTATCTATACTTTGTGATGACTATCTTTATGGAGTGTTTTCTGATGCTACTGATGTGTATGTGATTGACCTCCACACTTAGAAAGTGGTGACCAAAGGACCTCGTCGTAAGACTCTTTATATGTTGGAGAATCAGGAGTTTGTAGCTTTTTTTTCAAATCGACAGTGTGCGGCTAGTGACATGGTTTGGCACCAACGTCTTGGACATGTAAACTTCCAAATTCTTCAACTTTTCAAGAACAGCAAGGCTATATCTATCAATAAGAGCAGCACATCTCCTCTTTGTGGTCCTTGCCAAATGGGAAAGAGTAGTCAATTACCGTTTTTTAGTTATGATTCTAGTGCAAAGAAACCCATTGATCGAATACATTGTGATCTTTGGGGACCCTCTTCAGTTGTATCAGTTCAAGGCTTCCAATATTATGTAATTTTTGTTGATAACTTCTCTTGTTACTCTTGGTTGGTTCCTTTGAAAAAGAAGTCTGATTTCTATGATGTGTTTCTTGTGTTTCAAAAAAAAGTGGAGACCTTGTTTGGCAAGAAAATAAAAGTGTTTCAAAGCGATGGTGGTGGAGAGTTTATGAGCACCAGGTTTAGAACACACTTGCAGAATCATGGCATCAAACACTTGGTGTCATGTCCATCTACACCGCAGCAGAACGGAATGGCTGAGATGAAGCATCGTCATATGACAGAGCTTGGTCTTTGATACTAGGATTTTTGTGTGTCCTAGCAGGTTCAATTAACCTTATGTAGTTGTAGTACTTAAGGTGTCAATCCAAATGGGATGTTGCTAGCAATCAAGATGCAATCAAGAAGTCACAAGTTAAGCCAATTCAAAAAGAGTGTTTTTCTAACAATCCTAGAATGGTCAAAATACAAAACGGAAATGAGTCACAGAAACAGAAACGAAAATGTTTGACAAGAAGCAAGCAAGAATAAGTGAAACCGAAAACGATTCTAAGCATGAACAAATGAAAGTGAAACAGTCTCGGGAATGTAATATCAATTAAAAATATAAAAGTCCTAAGGATGGGAATAATTGTTGTCGGTGGAGTATCCTAGTCTATAGAGTGTTTAACATACCACAAGCAAACTATCCCTAAACAATGAACATTACAACTTAGCTAATCCAATCTCTTGACAAAAGCTACTCAGACTCAACCACTTCCATACCTAGCTCTCGCTAGAGAAACATGGTCGAGCAGGCATGACAAACAAGTTCATTCACGTCAACAAACATCCTAGACAACTAATCTCTTAGGCTAGGAATGTAAGTCTCTAGCACTAGTTGGTCAGACATTTCATCAAACACTTTTTGGGTGTGGAAATGTCTCGAACCTAGTCCCAATTGATCAGAGAGAAACTAGTATTTCTAACTCTAGTCCAGAAGGGAATCATACAACCAAAGCTTAAACACTCTACATCCTAAGATCCTCCACATAATCTATCCCATCCTCAAGAACTAACACATTGCTCAGATCCGGAAATCATCACCAAAGATAGAAATTCAGAAAACATTGAAACAAGCATTCTTAGATAGGTAAAAATGAGATGAACAAGCTTGTAGAAGAAGTCAAATGCAAATACTCAATGTATTAAAAGATATCTGGATACAAAGTCTGAGAACGGTTTTTGGAGGCTAGGTAAAACCTTCAGAACAAAATGAGATAAAAGATAAGATGATGTCCGCCAAGACTTAACAAAACGTATTTATAGTAAAAACATGTAAATCCCTAAAACTTAAAACGACAAGATGAAGAGTCGGTTTGGGAATCTCCTGAAGCGTGTAAGAAGGAACGTCTTTCTGACATGTGCGAACGAGTAGTGGCTCGAGTGGGTGATGGTGTTGGCTCGAGTGGAGGAGGGTCGAGTTGACGGGTGGCGACTCGAGCTGGAGGGTCGAGTCGACGGGTGGCGACTCGAGCTGGATGTATACGCTTCCAATAAAATGATGATAACTTTTGAACCACACCTCCGATTGGCTTGAAATAAACGGCATTGGAAAGATGACTCAATTCTCTACAACTTTGATGAAGACATAGAAAGCTGAATCTCCCTAGCGGTGGCTCGAAGGACGACTCGAACGGCGACTCGATTGACGGTCAAGGTGTTGCTCGAGTGAGTGACGACTCGATCGACGGTCAAGGTGTTGCTCGAGTGGGTGACGACTCGATCGACGGCCAAGGTGTTGCTTGAGTGGGTGACTCGAACGACGTCGAACGGCGACTCGAACGATGTGTTCCCGATGTCTCCTAGATACCTGAAATACTCCAAAATGCACAATGTATGCAAGAATGATGCAAGAACTATGCAAAGTGTACAAAAAAGACTAGAAATTTATGCAAAACAACTAGTTATCCTAACTAAATGCATGGAAAATACATGCTTCGCAGAGACAAAATATAGACATATCAACTCCCCCAAACTTATTCTTTGCTTGCCCTCAAGCAAACGATCAAGAACAACGTATGGAGAAGAGGTGTGAAGATGGGGTCTCAGAACCTAAAACATGCTGAATAGAGTAGTTAGAATCAAGGTCCTTGTTTTTAGTTCTATGATGCATGGTGAATAAATTTTATTCGTTTGATCTACACATGCAATCCTATCAATCACCCCCTTTAACATTTATTAACAAAGAATCATGAATCAAGCTATGCAGTGTCATTGAACTCATTTAGCTAGGTGAAAGGTTAGAGACAAATGTGGTCTCTTTCTCAAGTGGTTCCATCGATACATAACAAGGTTCTCTCATGAAAAGAGTTGAGCTTAAGAGAAGGCTAAAGGTTGAAACCAACTGATGCATACAAGAGCAGCGCCCTGTCTACCCAAAGAACATTCCAAACCGAAGTTGGTCCTATCTCTACCCTTCATCTGAAACTTCATCTCAAACCCATTCTTTCATTCTTTAGATTTGGTCTTAGGAGGAGTTCACTTCTTATCACTCTAACGGATTGGGAAATCTTTATTATCAGTAAGGTTATTTTTCTTTTCTTCTAAGGACTCTAGACATCTTAATCATTTTACCTTCTTTTCTTTGTCTAAACTTTTCATTTTATGCCCAGAACCAGTAACTCATTATTTTGCTCAACCCAAATCCTTTACTAGACTTGTAAACTTTGAAAACACACCCCCCTCCTTAAGACTTTCTACCCTTTACTTTTCTGTACAGATCCATACTCAATACCCCAAATCGAGTTCTCACCTAGTCCTACTAGTCCGGATAACGCGAACTAGAACTACACAGGATCCTACTCTTGTCGGTTAGAACCTAACACTTTCTAACAAGCTCAACTCGGAAAAGGCCTAACGCTCAAGAATATAATTGGCTTGAAAGGACGGTTGGTTAAGGGTGCGGGAAACTGTTCCAAAGATGGGAATCAGCTACTTGGATTGACAAGGGTGGTAAAAATGTGAAAGACAATCCAAGTATGTATATGGTATCCATGAGTTCAACTTCAATGCATAACAAGATAATTGCAAGTCAGGATTAGGTTCAGATAGATAGGAAATGACGTCAATACAAATCATGCTTCAATCTTACATTTTCAAATTCAATCAACATGCATCAAATAAACTAATAACAAGGGCCTTGATTCTATCCTATTGAATTCAGCATGCTACCAAAGTTACAATCATCATCAACCCCTATGCTAAATGCACCAACCCTATATGAATGACACTAGACTCAATCCTAATATGCAAGTGCAAGCTACATGAACACTCTGTTTTTGTGAAAAATTTCGAATTTTTTCAATTTTTTTTTTTTTTTTGGTTTTTCTATGCAAATAAATGGATGCTATCTCAAACATGATATGATTCCAAAACAAATTGAAATAAGAATCACAGAACACAACATCAGATACATCATCTCAAACCCTCCCCCAAACTTAAATTACACAGTCTCCTGTGTAAGAAAAATTTGCAGGAGGATTTAAGAATCACAACACAAACAATGCAGTAATGAAATGGTATATACAAAGGAAGGTAGGAGTACCTCAGTAGTAGAAGAAGGAGTCGGAGCTCGCCCAAGGAGTTGGTGCGTGATATTGGCTCTGTCCTTCACCGTGTTCGGGATCCGCAGGAGTGGTCTCAGCTGGCTGGTCGACTTGTTGCTCAACCGTTTGCGTGTTCTGATAAGTGTTCGGCTGCTCGTCGCACTGCATGTCGTCGACTCTAGACTCACCATAGTCCGAGACTAACACTACCACATCCGTAAGCTGATAACCACCTTGCTGCTCAACTTGTTGCTTAACCTCTTGCTCAGCTTGAGCTGCAGAACGACGCGCTGATCGACGACTTGAGGAGGCTCCTGAACCACGCGAACCTTGTCCCCTTCTCTCCTTAGATTCATGTGACGAGTGGCGTGAAGGGACGGGTGTAGGCTGACGCTGTCGTGGCACATATGAAGATTGACGTGCTGGAGAGGGAATCGGAGAAGGTGTTCGCTCTAGGTTCGCGGAAGGGCGTCTTGACATTGGTCTGTTATCCTTGGGGATAGACCTAGGGACGACGGTTGTGGAAGTTGAGCAGCTAAACATACGCACGAGGTTCTTGACAGTCTTGGTGAGGCTGCTTAGCGCCTTGTCTCTGGCTTTCCTTCGTCCAGATTTCCTGGGCGCTTGTCCTGAACGCAACTCAGGTTCCTCTTGTTTGTAATCACTGTCCTCCTCTCTTGAGTTAGAAGCTGGTACCAGCCTCTTCCCGCGACTCTTGCTCTTGGCGAGCGGTTTGACAGGTCTTCTTGACCCCGCTGCCTGTTCTGAACCCCCAACAACTTCGTCAACCATGTTCTTCATTTTCAGGAAACGCTTTGCCATGGACTCAGGTGATGAGCGTTCTCCACCCACACTCCCATACGCCTCTTTCATCTCATGTATGAGCTCAGTACTTTTTCTGTTTCGCTGAGACATGATGAACTCAAAGATAAACGTTAATATGTTAGTAAACAAGTAACAAGAGCAATTACAAAATTTTAAACTCGAAAGTGCGAAGAGAGGATAAACCGATCAAGTGGAATGGGATGGCGGTGAGTGAACTCTCCGGGTCAGGTGTGGGTTCGACGGGGAAGAACAATGGTTCCAGGAGCTGTTTTGGCACGCTGGTTCAAGTGGGGGTAGGTCGGCTCGATCGGGGCGGTTCAAACGGAGGAGTGTTGGCTTGATGGTGGTTGGCTCGATTGAGTTGAGCGAGTGTCGGCGAGAACAGCGGATCGAGTGAGGAGAGGAGTTCCGACGGATTGAGTGGGGTAGCGTTGACTCGAGGGAGAGAGTGTGTTGACGGTGAAGCGCGTGAGACGTGCGACGAGTGGATCGAGTGGATGACTTCGGCTCGAGTGGATGAGTTTGGAGGTGGTTTGAGCAGAGGGGTGTCGGCTTGAACAACGTGTTCCTTGGGCGGACGATGTTGGCTCGAGTATTGAAGCAGCGAGGATCGAGTCGTAGTGTGTTGGCTCGAGGGAGGTAGAGACTCTGTTGGTCGTGATGCTGGACTGAAAGAGTGAGACAACGTGGTGGATCGAGTGGATGTAAGTCACTGCTCGAGTCGCGGTGAGGAGATGGTGCAGAGGGAGACCATTGAAGCTTCGGTCGAGGATGTTTAATTCTGCGTTGGTCAAGTCGCACAAGTTCGAATGGTTTCAGTCGAGTCGTGGAGCGTGAACGGGGCGATGTACGTGTCGACTCGAGGTGAGCCTCATGGTGCCGGTCGAGTGGAAGGAGGTTGGTGAGGTGACGAGACCGGAGTAGCTTCGACAGTGGTGGTGGACAGTGGAATAGATGCGGCTCGAGCGGTGGCTCGATCGAGTGGGACGTCTGTGTCTCGAGTCGGGTCTTGACGTCGGTCGAGTGGGAGATCTCATGTTCTGAACTTTCTGCCTCAACTGCACATACTTAATCTGCGTCAGATAGCTGCTGAAACTCCTCTGGTACATCCGTTTCTCTATGGGAGTCTAGCAGGTTCTTGTAACAAGTGGTCTCCTCATGCAAGAACCCTTCTTCCCCATCCTTGGTTAAAGAGATCTTGAGATGGTCCTCCTCAGCTAATTCCTCCAACAACTCATCAGCCAACTGATCCATCTTTTCAATATAGAAGACTTGTCCTCCTATTGTTGGTTTCTTCAAGGTATCCTTGATTTCAAACTTCATAGTGAAGTCGTCTCCCAGATTAAGATCAATCTTACAATTTCTAACATCAATGATGGCTCCAGCAGTCGCTAGGAATGGTCTTCCTAATATCATAGGATCTTTTGGTTCTTCATCCATTTCCAGAACCACAAAGTCGGTTGGCACTTCCACGTCTCTAATCCTGACAGGTAAATCTTCTAAAATACCATGTGGAAGTCTCATTGTTCTATCTGCACGGATGAGGGAGATGTCGCAACCTTTAAACCTTGTAAAACCCAACCTCTTAGCCACAGAGAGTGGCATAAGATTGACTGAAGCGCCAAGATCACATAGACACCTTTCAAAAGACATAGGTCCAAGGGAGCAAGGTAGAGTGAATGATCCAGGATCTTTGAGCTTCTTGGGTACAATCTTCTTCTGAATGATTGCACTGCACTCAAGACTTAGTACCGACATGCCTTGAACTTCTTTTGATCTCTCCATCACTAAGTCGTTGAGGAATTTCTGGTAGTGAGGAACAAGTGCGAATGCATCCAGCAATGGCATCCTCAATTCAATCTCCTTGACTTGTTTTTCGAACAGAGCTTTATACTTCTTAGTAAGCTGTTTCTTAAACCTCACTAGAAATGGTAAAGGTGGCTTGTATGGTGGAGGAATGAATCTCACAGGTTTATCCTTGGGAGCAGCGTGTTCTTTAGTAGCTTGAGGATCAGATTGCTTGGATGACTCAATTGGATCCTTGAGCACCTTGACGGGATCCTTTATCTGAACTTCATCTTGAAGAAAATCCTCCCCATCTAAACTCTCATTGTCCTCAGTGAGTCGTACATCTACAGCTTGGGTGGTGATATCATGGATAGTAGCATAGTCCTTGGGGTTTTGAACTGCTTTTCCAGGTAGTTGGCCAGGTGTTGGGGTAGAAGCAGTCTTGCCTTCCATATACTTCAGCTTCGAGTTCAGAGCTTCAAACTTGACATTCAAATCATTGTAAGAACATTCCATCCGCTGACTGAGTTCAGCAAATTTCTTTGCAGTATCCATAGAACCACTAGCTTGACCCTAAAGAAGTTATTGCATCATGTGCTTCATTTCTTGGTCAGGAGCTTGATTAGGCTGAACTTGTTGAGATGGAAATCCTGGTGGTGGTCCTGAGGGAGCTTGGTAACCCTGCTGGAACTGTTGCTTTGGAGCGAATCCCGGATTGTAAGGCACAAAATGTTTTTGTTGACCTTGCTGTTGTTGTTGAGGCGGGTACACCTGACTTGTGGATTAGCAACATTGGTACTTTGGTAAGACAAATTGGGGTTCGTCTTGTAGGGATTGTAACCTTTGTTGTATCCACCCTGATTCTGAACATAGTTGATATCCTCAGTCTGCTCGCCCTCCCCATCTGGAACTTGGAAAGGGTCATCCTCAGATACAAAGTGGACGCTCCTCTGCTGGCTTAGCAAGATACGGTCAAGCTTCTCATTGACATTCTGGAGGTCTTTCTTGTACTTCTCCTCAGATCCAGCATCGCCGCAAACTGTGTGGTCATAGTCCTCATTGTAGTTGCCGTCTGACTGGGCGAGATTCTCAACCAATTGCCATCCTTCATCAACGTCTTTGTTCAGGAAATTACTGTTAGAAGCAGTGTCAAGCAGCATGCGGATTTTTGGAAGTACACCACGGTATAGAATGCTCAGTAGTGACTTGTTGCTGAAACCATGGTGTGGACACTGGCTATGGTAACCCTTGAAACGCTCCCATGCTTCATAGAATGATTCTGAGCTCTTCTGAGTGAAGCTGAAAATCTCATTCCTGAGACGTGCTGTTCTGGAGTTGGAGAAAAACTTGGCCAAGAATGCTTTCTTGCAACCATCCGAGGTGGTGATTGATCCCGTGGGAAGGTTTTTCTCCCATTGATGAGCCTTGTCTCCCAGGGAGAAAGGGAAGAGGCGCAACTTGTAACCATCCTCACTCATGCCGTTGATCTTGGTGAGACTACAAAGACGGTCGAACTCGTCCAAGTGGTCGAGTGGATCCTCCATAGGAAACCCGTGAAACTTGTTTCCATGGATCATGGTGATCAGACCACTTTTAATCTCGAAGTTGTTGTTCTGCACGGCGGGAGGGACGATTCCAGCATGCTGAGTATGAGTGTTTGGTGCATCCCCAACACCAATGTTTCGCGGTCCCTGATGTGGTTCATTCTGTTGTTCCATAGTGACTTGTGCGGGATGATCAGTGGGTTGACGAGCTTATCGTGGGTGTTGCAACCGATTGATTTCGTCGATCACAGGAATGAGATTCTGATGCCCTCTTGATCTGGTGTGCATGCAAGGTTGCAATCAACAGGTACCTGAGATGTAAAACAAACAAGCAGAAAACCAAAGCAAGTCAGGACTCAGAATGATAAGTGTAACGGAACTTAATCTTGCAAAACTTGAAATCTTAAATGTAGCAAAACGAATCCCAAATGGCAACGGCGCCAAATTGATACTAGGATTTTTATGTGTCCTAGCAGGTTCAATTAACCTTATGTAGTTGTAGTACTTAAGGTGTCAATCCAAATGGGATGTTGCTAGCAATCAAGATGCAATCAAGAAGTCACAAGTTAAGCCAATTCAAAAAGAGTGTTTTTCTAACAATCCTAGAATGGTCAAAATACAAAACGGAAATGAGTCACAGAAACAGAAACGAAAATGTTTGACAAGAAGCAAGCAAGAATAAGTGAAACCGAAAACAATTCTAAGCATGAACAAATGAAACAGTCTCGGGAATGTAATATCAATCAAAAAGATAAAGGTCCTAAGGATGTGAATAATTGATGACGGTGGAGTATCCTAGTCTACAGAGTGTTTAACATACCACAAGCAAACTATCCCTAAACAATGAACATTACAACTTAGCTAATCCAATCTCTTGATAAAAGCTACTCAGACTCAACCACTTCCATACCTAGCTCTCGCTAGAGAAACATGGTCGAGCAGGCATGACAAACAAGTTCATTCACGTCAACAAACATCCTAGACAACTAATCTCTTAGGCTAGGAACGTAAGTCTCTGGCACTAGTTGGTCAGACATTTCATCAAACGCCTTTTGGGTGTGGAAATGTCTCGAACCTAGTCCCAATTGATCAGAGAGAAACTAGTACTTCTAACTCTAGTCCAGAAGGGAATCATACAACCAAAGCTTAAACACTCTACATCCTAAGATCCTCCACTTAATCTATCCCATCCTCAAGAACTAACACACTACTCAGATCCGGAAATCATCACCAAAGATACAAACTCAGAAAACATTGAAACAAGCATTCTTAGATAGGTAAAAATGAGATGAACAAGCTTGTAGAAGAAATCAAATGCAAATAATCAATGTATTAAAAGATATCTGGATACAAAGTCTGAGAACGGTTTTTGGAGGCTAGGTAAAACCTTCAGAACAAAATGAGATAAAAGATAAGATGATGTCCGCCAAGACTTAAAAAAACGTATTTATAGTAAAAACATGTAAATCCCTAAAACTTAAAACGACAAAATGAAGAGTCGGTTTGGGCATCTCCTGAAGCGTGTAAGACGGAACGTCTTCCTGACATGTGCGAACGAGTAGTGGCTCGAGTGGGTGATGGTGTTGGCTCGAGTGGAGGAGGGTCGAGCCGACGGGTGGCGACTCGAGCTGGAGGGTCGAGTCGACGGGTGGCGATTCGAGCTGGATGTATACGCTTCGACTAAAACGATGATAACTTTTGAACCACACATCCGATTGGCTTGAAATAAACGGAATTGGAAATATGACTCAATTCTCTACAACTTTGATGAAGACATCGAAAGCTGAATCCCCCTACCGGTGGCTCGAAGGACGACTCGAACGGAGACTTGACTGGCGGTCAAGGTGTTGCTTGAGTGAGTGACGACTCGATCGACGGTCAAGGTGTTGCTCGAGTGGGTGACGACTCGATCGACGGTCAAGGTGTTGCTCGAGTGGGTGACTCGAACGACGTCGAACGGCGACTCGAACAATGTGTTCCCAACATCTCCTAGATACCTGAAATACTCCGAAATGCACAATGTATGCAAGAATGATGCAAGAACTATGCAAAGTGTACAAAAGAGACTAGAAATTTATGCGAAACAACTAGTTATCCTAACTAAATGCATGGCAAATACATGCTTGGCAGAGACAAAATATAGATATATCAGTCTTTCTATGTTATTTCAAAGTAAAACACCTCTCCGTTTTTGGGTTGAAGCATTCTACTCTGCAAACTTCATCAGCAATATGATTCATTAAATCAGAAAAGTCCAACAGAGGTGTTATATAACAAGCAACCAGACTACTCATTTTTAAGAATCTTTTGTTCAGCTTGTTATCCGTGTCTTAGACCATATGCTCAACACAAATTTGAGCCAAGACACTTCAATGCGTTTTTCTTGGCTATCATCCACAATATAAGGGTTATCGGTGTCTCTATCCACCCATTGGAAGAGTTTCTATCTCACGCCATGTGATCTTTGATGAGCAGTGCTTCCCATTTGAAAATCAATACAAACATCTGGTGACACAACATAACATTGGTTTGTTACAAGCCTGGCAACAAGCTACAGATTCTTCTTTCATTCCACATCTACTTCCGTCAGTTCCCACACAATTTTTTGAGTATCCTCAAGAAGATCTAATGCCTGCAGACATATCAGTTCGCCATGAGTTACAGGTTTCCCTTGAAGACAACAGAGTATTAGCAACATAGGATGTTCTTGAATGTCTTGTAGCAACACCTAAAGTTAGTCCAGATCAACCAGCTGGAGAAGGTTGTGAAGACGGTGCTCACCCGATGATTACCAGATCTAAGCATGGGATTCGTAAACCAAATCCCAAGTATGTTCTTATTGCAAGCAAAACTCTGCCATCTTTACCTCAAACAGTCGCTGAGGCACTAGCACACCCTGGTTGGCGTCAAGCTATGTTGGATGAATTTGATTCCATTTATAAGAATCATACATGGATCTTGACTCCCGCTAATGTTTATATGAATATTCTTGGTTGTCGCTGGCTGTTCACTGTGAAACTAAATGCTGATGGTTCCCTCAACAAGCTCAAAGCTAGATTGGTTGCCAAGGGTTTTAATCAGGAAGACGGGGTAGACTTTAATGAGACTTACATTCCTGTTGTTCGAACATCAACCATTCGCATTGTACTTGCAGTGGCTACCTCTAAAAGTTGGCGCATTACTCAATTAGATGTTAAAAATGCTTTCTTACCCATTGATTTACAGGAGGAGGTTTTCATGATTCAGCCGCCGGGATTTGAAGATGCTGCTAAACCGGATCATGTTTGCTCTCTAAAGAAAGCCCTTTATGGGCTCAAGCAAGCTCCACGAGCTTGGTTTGATAAGTTCAGCAACTTCCTTCTTGAATATGGCTTCGTGTGCAGTAAGGCAGATCCTTCTCTCTTTGTCTACCATCATAATGGTGATAATATGGTCCTCTTGTTATATGTGGATGACATTCTGCTTACTGGCTCCAATCCTGCACTATTCAAGTCATTAATTGCAGAACTCAATAAACGGTTCTCTATGAAAGATTTGGGCAATCTTCATTACTTCTTAGGGATTCAGGCTCAGTCTTTCTCAAACAGTTTGTTTCTCAGCCAGTCTAAGTATGCTGAGGAGATCCTTCATCATGCGAGTATGTCAACCTGCAATCTGGTTCACACACCACTTCCTCTTCAACTGGATAAGGTGTTTAAAGACAAACGTTTGTTCTCTGAGCCAAGCTACTTTCGCAGTCTTGCAGGTAAACTCCAATATCTGACACTCACACGTCCAGATATTCAGTTTGCAATGAATTTTATCTGTCAGCGTATGCATGCTCCAACCGAATCTTATTTTCATTTGTTAAAGAGGATTCTACAATATATCAGAGGGACATCTAAAATGGGTCTACACATGTATAAAAACAGTGACTTGTCCGTGGTATCCTACAGTGATGATTTGCCATTGGTTTCTTATAGTGATAGTGACTATGTTGGTTGTCAGGAGACACGACGATCTACAACTGGTTTTTGTGCTCTTCTGGGCTCAAATATAATCTCTTGGTCTGCAAAAAGGCAACCAACAGTCTCTCGGTCTTCACCAGAAGCTGAATACAGAGCTCTTGCCACGGCTGCATCGGAATTAACTTGGATATCCTTTGTTCTCAGAGACTTGGGAATTGTTCAAACTAGACCTGCAGTTTTACGGTATGATAATCTCTCTGCAGTGCATCTCTCCGCTAATCATGTGTTCATAATCGCTCAAAACACATTGAAGTCGACTACCACTATGTTCGAGAGAAAGTAGCACTTGGTCTTCTTGAAATCCAACATGTCCCTGCTGCTTTAAAACTTGCAGACATATTTACTAAGTCTTTGCCTCGACCAGCTTTCTAGCACCTACGTTACAAACTGAGTGTTGGTAAGTCTCCCACCATCAGTTTGCGGGGGAATGATAGTCTACAACAACCAAATGTTTTGGGCTCAAACCAAAACATCACAGGCCCAACATTCAAAGGAGGTCCATCAGTCCAACAAGTCCTTCCCGCTCTGCAACTAGAAGATAAAACAATGAAACAGAGGAAGGAGGCTAAGAAAGTGACAAAAGCACCAGCTGGAGTAGGCTGTGAGCCTTTACTATCTAACCATTATGATTCTCTCCTATCATTAGAGGATGAGTAGATGATCGACACTTATCAGCGGATCTTTAGGCTAGTCAAACAAGTCTAGAATGTTCTTCTTTATGTATAAATATAGCCTCTCTGTAATTGACAAGGTGTGGAAAATAATACAGAAAAGTTCAGTCCTTAAAACTCTTCTTTGTTTCTTCTCATCCATGACACCAGTCATCAACTCTTGAAACACACTAGAATTTTTTGAATCGTAGCTACCGAAGAAGCTATCGGAAACCCAGACCTTGCTAACTTCAAGAGTTTTTGAACGGGAATGACATGTATGTA
Organism: Camelina sativa; assembly: GCF_030686135.1. NCBI lineage: Eukaryota > Viridiplantae > Streptophyta > Magnoliopsida > Brassicales > Brassicaceae > Camelina > Camelina sativa. The sequence continues at coordinate 12,745,068 of NC_141896.1, read as the reverse complement.
ACAGATTGTTTTTATGCAATGTGAAACCGAAGCTCTCGTCTATGTCCAAATCCTCAGAAGTGATAACATTTGGAAGCATCCAATTAAAGGGATAGAGAAGAGAAGCAAGCATAAGAGGCACTGTTTTCACAGCCAATGGCAAATCCCGGGCCAATTCTCCTTCCGGCTCCTAATGGTGTAAGCTCATAATTTCTACCTCTCACCATCTCACGTCCGTTTAATTTCTTTCCCCAAAAACCTCTCTAGCTCGAACCTGGTCGGATTCTCCCACACGCTTGAGTCTCGTCTCAGGGTCCACACGTTCACAAATTAATTTGTATGTTCTTCAAAACACTTTCAAATTTTTAAAATTAAAATAATAAAAAATGCATATTTCTATGCAATTTACCGGTTTACCCTCATTCAAGGGGTAGTTAATTACAATTTTTAATTGTAGTGTTTTAATTAGGGATAATTAGGGCATGTGCATTGGAGGTTTCGCACAAAAGTTTCTCAGTTAAAAAATAAATAATAAAATATAGTATAATCCCCTATATATTAATAGAGAAGCACATTTGAGAAAAAGCTGATGTGTCGCCGGCAGAGAGCTAAAAACACTTTTTAGCAAATGCCCTTAAATTTTCTAATTAATTACAGTTCTATGCCATTGTATTTATTTTAAAAACAATTAACTGAATAATAATTAGATATGTCATCATTTCTCACACAAATTTAATGGAAAGGCAAAATTTCACTAAAATTTACTTACCAATATACAAGTCAAAATTATATTTATTACTTAAAATTAATATAAATATTGATTTCTTAAAATCAATATAAGTAAAATATTCTAAAAAGACTATTAAAACATATCAATTAATATAAATTTAATAAAAATAAAGAACATATAAATTATTAAACATATAACTTATTAACATAACCATATAAAAACAAAATTTTATTTTTTATATTAGTATTATTACGATAATAATTTAAATAACAAGCTTTCAATAGTTATTAAAATGGATTATAAAAAGAAATATATTACCCCTAAAATATCTCTAACTCATTAAAAGAAACTTAATTCCCAATAAATATATATTTATATATATTCATAAATAAATATTAAATTGAAAACAAATTAGGAGATATCATGATGTGTGATTATTTATATATATCTAAGTATGTAAACTTATCAATCTCAATATTTAGTGTGATTATTTATTAAAAATGAAAATGTTGATAACCGAATAGGAATATACGTTTTAATTGTATATTCATTTATGTGCTATTAAAAAGGAATGAGACAATAACATTTATCATTATAAATAAACTTAGTATTTAAAAAAAATCATAATATATTTAAATGAGTGATTATTAGATTATGCGAAATTGTTTTAGTTACTCGACAAACCATAAATATAAATTTGATTTTTAAAACACACAAAAATATATATTGCCATAAATTGTAACATTTTATAAAAAATTTCTTTACCACGTTCACGTAGTTCACAGAGAGAAGCTGCAGCGACGGGCTCGTAATCGGATCACGGGTTTGTTTAATAAGGATGACATCTGGTCAACTGAGGATGTGGATATATGTAATACGGCGGTATCTTATTTTGAGGATTTGTTTACTTCAACAAACCCGGTCAATTTTGAGGAGGTCCTGAGGGAGGTCAATACGGTTATTACAGCTGAGGATAATGAGCGGCTGACAAGACCCGCTACGGAGGCTGAGGTCAAGTCTGCTTTATTTATGATGCACCCGGATAAAGCCCCTGGCCCAGACGGGATGACAGCTTTGTTTTTCCAAAAAGCATGGGGTATAGTTAAGACGGACCTTGTAGATTTGGTTAATAGATTTTTGGTGGAGGGAGTTTTTGACAAGAGCCTAAATCGAACCCATATTTGCCTTATTCCAAAGGTGGCCAAGCCAACTAGAATGGCAGAATTGCGTCTGATTAGTCTGTGTAACGTTGGATATAAAATCATTTCAAAGATTTTGTGTCAGCGACTTAAGAGGGTTTTACCTGGTCTTATCTCTGAGACTCAATCGGCTTTCGTACCAGGTCGGCTGATCTCAGATAACATCCTTATAGCTCAAGAGATGTTTCATGGCTTGCGCACAAACCCGTCTTGTAAAGGAAAATTTATGGCCATCAAAACAGACATGAGAAAGGCATATGATAGGGTGGAGTGAGATTTTGTGGCAGCTTTGTTACAGAAGTTGGGTTTGCAGAGTCATGGGTTTCCTGGATAATGTTTTGTGTCACTTCGGTAGAGTATAGGGTTCTTCTTAATGGCCAGCCGAATGGTTTGATTGTTCCACAGAGGGGGTTGCGAAAAGGTGATCCTTTGTCTCCTTATTTGTTTATCTTATGCACAGAAGCTTTAATTGCTAATATACGGAAAGCAGAGAGGGATAAACTTATTACTGGGATCAAAGTGACAAATAAATGCCCGCCTATTACGCACTTGTTGTTTGCCGATGATAGTCTTTTCTTCTGTAAGGCGGACAGAGGACAATGTCGAGTTATTTTAGATATTCTAAAACACTATGAGTCTGTCTCGGGTCAACAAATTAATTTTACGAAATCCTCGGTACAGTTTGGGCACAAGATTGATGAGCAGACAAAAACCAAGCTCCAGGACGTTCTCGGAATTACTACCTTGGGTGGTATGGGATCATATCTAGGTTTACCTGAGAGTTTGGGTGGGGCTAAGCCCAAGGTTTTCTCCTTTGTTCGGGAGCGGATTCAGAGTCGGACGAATGGTTGGACGGCAAATTTGCTTTCAAAAGGGGGACGGGAAGTGATGATTAAATCTGTTGCTACTGCTGTTCCAACTTTTGTGATGTCTTGTTTTCGTTTACCAAAAACAATAACATCCAAGCTTACCAGTGTAGTGGCAAATTTTTGGTGGAGTACCAGTGGTCAGACAGGGGGCATGCATTGGCTTGCCTGGGAGAAATTATCTGTTAGTAAATAGTTGGGTGGTCTTGGCTTTAGGAATGTGGATGACTTTAATTCGGCATTACTGGCCAAGCAACTATGGTATCTGATAGACGTTCCAGAGTCGCTGTTTGCCAGGGTTTTTAAAAGTAGGTATTATAGGAATACGCATCCTTTGGATCCGATTAGGTCATACTCTCCCTCCTATAGGTGGAGGAGTATATGTTCTGCTCGCTCTCTGGTTAATAAAGGGCTTATTAAACGGGTTGGCTCTGGGGACACCATTTCTATATGGTCTGACCCTTGGGTACCAGCTCAATTCCCGAGACCAGCTTTAAGTAAGGGTCCGTTAAAGGACCCTTCTCTTCAAATGAATCAATTAATCGATCGACAAACTAATACTTGGCGTATGGATGTGCTTAATGAGCATTTTGATCCACTTGATGTTGCATTGATAAGGGCTATACTTTTGGGTGGTAACCAAAAGGATGATCCTTTCGGTTGGCATTTCACGAAAACTGGGATGTATACAGTCAAATCTGGCTATCACACTGCACGTCATGACGTGGTTTGGACTTTTGCGGCCACTGGCTCTGGCCCGGAAATTACCCCCCTACTGGCTAGCGTGTGGAGGGCTCGTTGCCCACCTAAGATCCAACATTTTATGTGGCAGGTCTTATCTGGGTGTATTTTGGTTTCGGCAAATTTTGGACGACAGGATATTGCTTGCGATTTACGGTGCGTACGATGTGGCGCGGATTTGGAGACAATAAATCACGCAATCTTTGTGTGTCCTCCGGCCCGTCAGGTTTGGGCTCTAGCACATGTACCGGTGGGTCCTAATTCCTTCCCGACGGAATCAGTATATGCAAATGTTGATCACTTTTTAGGGCAGCAGAATCCAAGGGCCCATGTTGCGGCGTTCCCTTGGCTTATGTGGTTTATTTGGAAAGCAAGGAATGCACGTGTTTTTGACAATATTGTGGAGCGGCCGGAGGATATTGTTAGGGTAGCAGAGGGAGAAGCTGCAGCATGGCAGCAGGCTCAGGTCGAGGACGATCTAGTGACCTATCCCACTATTCCAGTAGTTTCGGAGATACCAGCTAGGGTGGCTACAACCGCCCTTCCTTTGGTTTTTTCGGGATACCAATGCTTCATAGATGGATCTTGGAAAGCAGGGGATTTGTATACAGGTGCTGGATGGTGTTGCACCTCGGCCCAGACAGGTTTGCCGTTTTTGGGTGCCAAGAATTTCCGGCGAAGTCTATCTCCATTACATACTGAAGTTGAAGTGTTCCTTTGGGCGATGCGCTGCATGATCGGGCATGACTTCAGAGAGGTGACTTTCTATACCGTCTGCTCAGACTTGGTGAAGATGGTATCTTCCCCTTCCGACTGGCCAGCGTTCTCGGCGTACCTTGACGACATCAAGTCTGATAGGGAGGAATTTTCTTTTTTCTCTTTATCTTTATTTTCTAGAAATGCTAATGTAAGGGCGGATTCTTTGGCACGCCAAGCGCGTACATCTCCGCACCAAGTTTTGTTTATAAACGACCAATTGGCTCGTTTGAGCTGATCTTTTGTTGTCAAAAAAAAAAAAAAGTAGTTCACAGGTGAAATGTATTCTTACACGTATACTTTGATTTTGGAATTTTGTTAATTTTTTCATAATAGCTTTTTTGGTAATAATATATCATTTATAGAAAATATTAACAAGCCGACTAATTCAAAAGATTTAAATAGCCTTATCAAAAATATTAAATCAATAAATTAGATTCTCTTCAAAAAATTTAGTTTAGAATCTGATTGTTACTAACATATAATAATTGAATAATTGAATAATTTAGTTTAGTATATGTTGTTATGGTTACATAAGAAACATGCAAAATTGTTATGATTACAAAATAAAACATAAGTAAATATGAATTTGATTTTTAAAGACACGTCTTTAAATCAGATATTGGTTTTAAGATAATAATTTTAATTATAATAATTTTCTTTAAATCAATTTATTCCGTACATAGTACGGATTGTTACCTAATATTTTTTTATTATGAGAGTTTTTCATAGAAGCTGAGACCAATTCTCAAATGAGAATTATGAGAATTTTCGAAAAACTTTCTCCTTTCTTTTGAGGAACTTATACAATAAAAAGTTATTTTTTATATTTTATTATTTTTTTTGTTAATGAGAAACTTGGTGAGAGACTAAACCAATGCACATGTTCCTACTATGTTTTACATCAGTTTTTAACCACAGAGCATATTTCAGTTTTTTTTTTTTTTTTTTCAACCAAACATTAATTAAATTATATTTCAGTTATTAGTGTTTGTAAATTGTAATTAACGTAATTACTCTTTTATCCTTTGAATTTAGGGTTTTATTATAACTTAGAAGACATGCACCTAAAATTTCGGCTGGAATATATAACACAGTGACATATAGACATAGACAGTGAATTAAAATTCATCTCGGCATTGAAACAGGATTACCCTTGTTCAACTGATTGCCTTCTCAATCCTTTTCTTTTTCTCTTTATAACTCCCAATGTTTCGGAGAGCAGAGAACTTCTGTCGTAGCTTCTTACAATTGCGGAGGAGACAGAGAACAGAAATGTTGGGTTTGATCCCAATTTCATCACCAGACAGTCTAAAGAAAGTACTTCAAACACTGTCTGGAAAATGGGGAGACGTAGTGGAAGATCTCGAGAGTCTTCAAGTGAAACCCATGAAAGGTGCAATGACCAACGAAGTTTACATGGTGGAATGGCCAACAAAGGATAATAATTTGCGCCATAGGAAGCTTCTCGTTCGTGTTTATGGCGAAGGAGTTGGTGATCTGTTGTTCAACAGGAAAGATGAGATTCGTATGTTCGAGGTTGTCTCTCGTTACGGTCACGGTCCTAAGCTTCTTGGCCGATTTGCTGGCGGTAGAATCGAGGAGTTTATTAATGCCCGGGTATTGTATATGTTTCTTGTGCAATAATTCACCAAACCCATTTGATTTTAGATGCATTAAGTTGCGACTCCCAAGATATAATTGTGCTTGGTCTGAATTTTATCATGAGAAAGATAGAACATTTACAACCTCTGATTTGTGGTTTTTTAGAAGATTTGGTTTTGGGATTAATGTTGAAACAGAGTGGACTTCATCACCATGACTTGAGTCTATCTATTTCAATTTGAGTAACTCACTTATATGATTGTCACCACATATTTTTGTTACATGTACACCTCTTCAACAGACGTTATCAGCGGCGGATCTACGTAACACCGAAGTATCTGCTTTCACTGCATCTAAGCTAAGAGAATTTCACAGTATAAACATTCCCGGTGATAGAAACGTGCTCCTTTGGGATAGGATGAGGTGAGCAATCGATCTATCTCCCTAATATGAAGCATAAAAGTGGGCAGAGCAGAAGAGCATAACAGAGTCTTGCATAACATATGAACAGGAATTGGCTTAGACAAGCCAAGAGTCTGTGTACACCTGAAGATTCAGCAGAGTTTGGTCTTGACAACATTGAAGCTGAGATAAACTTGCTGGAACATGAGCTGCACAATGAGTGTAAGCAACAGAAGATTGGGTTTTGTCATAATGATTTGCAGTATGGTAACATTATGATTGATGATGACACCAATGCCATTACTATCATTGTAAGTTTCTCATTACTCTTTAAGGTCAAAATATCATCACATGTAGACCAATATGAGATTTCTCTAACAGGACTACGAGTACGCTAGTTATAACCCAGTTGCATACGACATTGCAAATCACTTCTGCGAAATGGCAGCAAATTACCATTCTGAGACTCCCCATATCTTAGATTACACTCTATACCCAGGTACTCACTGGTTAACCCTGTTTGAGATCTCGACAAGTCGGAAAGTGAAAATTACATTTGTATTTGACTGATTGGTTTGGGAATTGCAGGAGAAGAGGAACGAAGAAGATTCATCCATAACTATCTCAGCTCTTCAGGTCAGTTTCTAAAAGAAACATACAATAGTTCCTTCTTCTTCTGATCATAACAAAGTCTCATGGACTAATACGCCTTCTTCTTTTGTCAGGCAAAGAACCAAAGGAAGAAGAGATAAAACAGCTCTTGGAGTATACTGAGAAGTACACATTGGCAAGTCATCTCTTGTGGGGCTTATGGGGAATCATCTCTGTAAGATTCTTCCTTAATCCATTCCTTACATAATGTAACGTAAGAGAGCAATCTAAAAACAGTGAAATGTGCAGGGGTACGTGAACAAGATCGAGTTCGATTACGCTGAGTACTCAAGACAGAGATTCAAACAGTTCTGGCTTCAAAAACACAAGCTCTTATCTTCCTTCTCCTCTTAATCGTATGCTTCAAACACCAAATGTTGTAACCAAATCTAATCAATTCTAGAAACCAATCCAAAAACCTGAAACGTTCCCAAATTGTAAATTGAATGCTCTCAAATTCCAACAAAATTATCCATACAACAGGACATTAAACTAACACTGATACTTCTAAATATGTACAAGAAATCTCAAAACCTTACCAACAAATTCTCAACCAAATTTGACCTAAATCAAGAAACAAGAACAAGAAACACAATCACCACTGGTTATGAAGAAGAAGGCTTTATAAGAGGCTGAGATGTTTTCCCCCATTCTTCAGGACTACACTTTACCTCCATTAACAACGTCACAACTTCCTTCATCGTTGGTCTTTCCACAGGCGACGGGTTCACACAGAACATCGCGATCCCCAATGTCTGAAGCATCTCTTGAACTATCTGATCCGGTAAGCCCTGAAGCTTCACGTCAAGTACAGATAAAGCTGGTTCGAAGCTTCCCATCTTCTTCTTCACCCATTCCACTATGTGAAGCCCGTCGCCGATCTGAGGCGCCACGGCGCTCCGGCCACTCAGAATCTCTAATAAAACGACGCCGTAGCTGTAGACGTCACTCTTCTCTGTTATGTTCATCGTGTATCCATATTCTGCGAAAATTACACAAAATCCTCTTACTTTTAATAACTTTATCAACAAACCCCAATACTTTTAACAAACTCATTTGCAAATCCCCCCAATATTTTGTAACAATGCAAATGAAAACCCTGATTTTTAACACCCCAATATTTTGTAATAATGCAAGCTGAAATCCTGATTTTTAACAATTTATTAAAAATACCTAATTTGTCAAAAAAAAAAAAATATATCATTTGTAATAAATAATAATGCAAATGAAACCGTCAATTTAAACAAATTCAGTTAAATTTCCCCCAACATTTTGTAACAATGCAAATGAAACCCTAATATTTTGTAACAACAATTTATTACAAACACCTAATTTGCCACAGACACAAAAAAAACCCTAATATTTTGTAATAATGCAAAATAGACTCTTATTTTTTTCAAAACAAATTAATTTTAAATTTCCCCTAATTTTTTGTAATATTGCAAATGAAACCTGCACTTTAGCAAATATATTTTAAATCCCCAATATTTTAAAAGAGTGCAAAACAACCCTCTATGACAAAAGGGAGAAACTTGCCTGGTGCGATGTAGCCGTAAGAACCAGCGACACGAGACATGGCATTATGATAATTCGGCGAGTTCATCATCAGCTTCGCAAGTCCAAAATCCGCAAGAATCGCTTCGTACTTGGAATCCAAAAGTATATTATTACACTTGACATCTCTATGAAGAATCGCCGGAACACAATCATGGTGAAGATAAGCCAAACCCTGGGCAGATCCAATCGCGATCTTGTACCGTGTTTCCCAATCCAAGTTTCGGTTCCCTTGCAACAACTGCTGAAGATTCCCATTAGGGAAGTAATTGTAAAGCAGCAGCTTCACCGACTTGTTCGAACAGTAACCTAGAAGCTTCACTATGTTCCTGTGTCTGATGTTACCAAGTATCTGAATCTCAGCTGCGAATGAATCGATCGTTGATTCGCCTCCTTCGTCGTTGTCTTTAGTTTTCCAAAGCTTTTTCACCGCTACGGTCTCTCCGTTGGGCATCTCGGCTTTGTAAACGACTCCTGAGCATCCTTTGCCGATTACGTTGTCGTCTACTAAGCAGTTCACAATGTTGTTGACGCTTATACCGAGTTTTTGGAATGGTATGAATGTCCAAGGGTATGAGAAGTCTTCAGCTGTTGATTGTGATGAAGACGAGTTCTGAGATGTTTTTTGGGTTTTGTAGCGGTGGTTGTTTCGTAAGACGAGTAGCCAAGCTGCGAGGATTGCGATTGTGATTGATGCGATGATTACTGCGATTAAAGCTACGATCTTTGGTGATCTTACTCCGTTGCTCTGTCCGTTGTGTGATGAGCAAGTGACGCCGTCGAGTGCGTGGCAGAGGTTTGTGTTTTGGAGATATGATGTTGTGGAGATTGTTTTGAAGAACGGTGTGGATGGGATTGGACCTGAGAAGTTGTTGCAGGAGATGTTGAGTGAAGCTAGGCTTGTGAGTGAACCTAGGACTTTGATGTCGCCGTGTAAGGAGTTGCGTGAGAGGTCGAGTGATTGTAGCTGCGTGAGGCCTGAGAAGGTTTCGGGGATGTCTCCAGTGAAGGCGTTGTAGCTCAAGTCGAGATTTATAGTCAAGCTTGTTACTTGGCCGAGTTCTTGTGGGATTTCTCCTGATAAGCTGTTGTAGCTTAGATCAAGAAGTGTAAGCTTCTGTAAATTCTTGATTGATTTTGGGATTTGACCAGTGAGGAGATTGTTGTTGAGGATCAGCTTGTTTAAGTAACTTAAGTTGCCGAAACTCAGGGGTATGTTTCCGGTGAAGCTGTTTCTGCTTAAATCAAGCTGCTCTAGATTCACAAGGTTCCCTAGCTGAGCAGGAATATCTCCAGTGATATAGTTGTTGTGCACATCTAATAGCTCAAGGACAGTGATGTTAGAGATCTCGTAAGGAAGCCCACCAGAGAAATGGTTCATGTAGAGATCAAGAAACACCAAGTTCTGTAACTCGCCTATCTCTTTAGGTATCTGACCTGAAAGTTGGTTCTCTCCCACCCTTAGCCTCACAAGCGACTGACATTTTGATACACTCTTTGGTAATCCACCGGATAAGGAGTTTCCTAGAAGCAGAAGCTTGCTGAGCCTCTTTAAGCTGAAAAGCTCTTCTGGGATTCTTCCTGTTAGCTTGTTCCTAGAGAGGTCCAGGGCCACTAGGTCTGTGCAATTGCCAAAAGAAGACGGAATTGTTCCTGAAATCGAGTTCTCCCACAAGAAAAAGCTCTGCAGAGACTTAAGGCTTCCGATTTGGGAGGGGATTGAGCCTGATAACTTGTTCTTATCCAGCTGTAGAGCAATGAGGCTGGAACAGTTGCTTAATTCCCAAGGAATCTGACCGGTAAACATATTATCAGACAACTGAAGCTGCTCCAACCAAACAAGCTTACCCAAATCTCCAGGAATCTCACCGGTTAGATCGTTGGCCGAAACATCAAACACCACAAGGGAAGAACAGTTGGAAATCTCGGGTGGGATGACCCCAGATAAAGAATTCCCCCATAGAAGCAAGCTAGTGATCTTCTGGAGCTTACCCAGTTCCTTTGGGATGAATCCAGTGAGCTTGTTCATGTGCAAATACAAATTCCTAAGCTCTGAGCACAAACCCAGTTGAGGAGGAATGGTACCAGAGACCTCAGTGTCATACAGAGCCAAAGTTTGCAAATTTACCAAGTTGCCAAATGTGGAAGGGATTGAACCTGACAAACCACTGGCTGCAAACCCCAAAGTTGTCAAATTTGTCAGAAACCCTAGCTGGGCAGGGATAGGGCCTCCGAGATTAGGGTTACCACCAAGTCTGAACTGCTGAAGAGAGACCAAAGAGCCAAAACTTGAAGGAATCGAACCATTCAACAGATTGTCCTGAAGACAAAGAACTTGCAAGGCAAAAAGATTTGAAATCTGTGAAGGGATTGACCCAGAGAGCTTGTTGGCATTCAAGATAAGGAACTGGAGAGAGGAGAGGCGGCCAAGCTCTGATGGGATTGAACCAGAGAGAGAGTTTGAAGAAAGGTCAAGAAGCCTGAGGTGGGTGAGTTTTCCAAACGAAGGAGGGATTGGACCAGAGATGTTGGTGGAGGAGAGGTTCAGGAACTGAAGAGAGGAGAGAGAAGAGAGGTCTGGGATTGAAGACATGTTAAGGAAAGTGTCGGGGATAGAGACAGAGATCACTCTGTTGTCTGCAGAACATGTAATGCCATACCATGAACATGGTGTCTGGTCTCGTGGGTCCCATGAAGAGAACAAGGATGGTGATGGCCTCTTGAGAGAGAGAAGAGCTTGGCCATCTGATGAAAGAGAAAGAATGGGTTGGACCATGGAGACCCATGAACAAAAGAAGAACAAAAACAAGAAGAAAAAATGAGGTTGTTCTCTCTCCATGGAATCTCTCTGGGGAATAAACGAAGTTGATAGGTTTACGAAAGCGTTGTTGAAATGATTGGTGTAAATGGAGAGGTTGAGGAAGAAAGCAAAGTTGTCTTATCCTTTTTATTTGTTGAACCTTGAGGAGACAAGAAGCATGTGTAAGAGCTTTGTGATTGCTTAAGGTTCACACTAAACCATTGCAGAACAAGAACAGCAAGAGCAATAACTGTAGATAACAAACCATGTGGAGCTAAGAGTGAGGTCTTCACACTCTCTCTCCCATTGAGAAGAAACTCTCTAGCTGGGGAGATAAAAAGGTTGAAAATTTAACAGGCAAAGGTGGTGGTGAGTGTAGCCGGAGCTGAGAGGTTGAAGAAGGTGACCTTGGACTTTGAGTTTTTTGCTTTCTCTCTCTGTCTCTTTCTTCTCGTTTGGTGTTGTTGCCTTGCCTTCTTGGGAAGACTAATAATAAAAAGATTGAATTACTCTGATTATTTTATATTGTTATAAAGTTTTTTTTAGATTATTATACTGCAGTGATTTGGGCGCCACCGGATTTTCTTCCGTTTTTTCGTGGATGTGTGTGCTATATAAATTACTACTAATAAGTGTATTCTTTTTTGTGAAAATATTCAAACTTTTTAACATTTTCTACAATAAACAAAACTCTATCTCCATGATATATATATATTTTTTCAATACCCATTGTATTTTATTTAAGTCTCCCTCCCAAAAATCAAGGTTAGTTTATATGCTTAGTTTTTTATAAAGTTATTCACGGACCAATGATTTTGTGTAAATTTAAATTAATTTGTGGTAATCCATATTTTTTTTTGTTAAACATCAGTTTCAAGAAACCATTAATAAGAACGCAATACATTTTTTATGTGAAAACTACTACATTTTTTGTAATCCATTTTTTGCCGTGAATGATGATTGCTCAAGCCGATCCGAATTGGTCGAGTAATGCATCATCTAGTATCATCAACGTTTGATATAGACCGCTATTGAGAAGTGAGAACAATATACCAAGTTTAGCAAGAACGGAATGAGAGAATTCACAAACGCTCTAGTCACTCGACGAATTACCACATTCGCTTGATAAGACTAGTAATGTACAATAAAGAAGAACAGAAAAAGGAGTTTTACTTTGCACAAAATTTAAGTTCGATTAGTCACATGTTCGATTTCTTAACGTCTATTTATAAGATTTTTCAATATATATATAAGCAAAAGGTGCATGTGAATATTGAATAGTGAAATACACATTTCCATTGTTGCTCAATTCCGGTTTTAACTTTTTATGTTTAAACTTAATGTCTCTTTATAAGATCGATCATTTTTCATGTAATCTCGCCGTATGTCTTGATTTGTAATCTACCAATCTCCCAAACAAAAAAATTGAAGAGAGGATCTCTCAGTTTTTTGTTAAAGGATCTTCAGTTGTGACGTATAAGCAACAAAGTTATTATATATTTTGTTTATATGTATAATGCTATCCACACATATTTTAGAGGTTTAGGGTATGATAAAATCAATCCACGAAGTAATGTAGCTAACAAAGTAACAATACATGTTATTGCTCTTGTCTTCTTCTCCCATCTTCTTCTCCTTTTGTCGGCCAGTCCCAACCGTTGGATCTTTATAGCTATCTTTTTTGCTCCTCACGTTAGATGATGAACCCATACGGCCATACTATACGACAACTATATAAGTTTATCAAAACTGATGATCCACTAATAGGTTGCACTGCTATATATAGTTTGTTGGTTTCTTATGAGAGAGCAAAACTGATCTATTTATATTGGCTGATGATATCTACATAATTTTAACGAATTGGATTGTTGGATTTGGATCAGACGGATCTGATCACCAAAAAAATGGTATTTGCAAAGGTATCACATTATGGTATTTGCCTTCGTACCCAACATAGTCTTCTATAGTTACGATCTGATCACCAAAACTGATCTATATATATTGGGTGATGATATCTAGTTATTTAGCACGAGGAAACGATAACAAAAGATCAGAGTTATCTTGATAATGAATAAATTAGGAGTAGTAATAGGGAACACACAAGTGTTTGGAAGCAGCATGGCCTAGGAGACGGTGAAAGTTAATAAAAAAAAAAAAAAACTGAAAAAGTGATTTTAGAGGGAAACCCCTTTTGTTCTTGTCGTGTTTCTTTGATTAATCAGATTGGGTGTTTAGTTTTATTTTATAAATGTCCTAAAATAAGTGTAATTTGATTAAAAAAACTATCGTAAACATAAAAGAAATTATACTTCATTAAAACGATACGTAAAATTCAAAATTACATTACCAAGACAGAGGAGGTGGGTGCGTTTTGGGAGGTGAGCAGCATCAAAAGATTGTTTATAGAAAAAACACTCACATGAAGGAGAGAGCTATGAATATATAAAAAATAATACTATATTTTTAGACTTTGACCTCTTTTTACTACCCATTTAAAGTTTTGTACTCGATAATTAAGTTGATAAGATATGCTTTAGCTTTGCTTAATATATATTTCAGTAATGGTGAAACTACTACAATATCACATGTCCCTAGTTAACTCATGTCTCACAAACTTTGGTATATGTACTATATAGCAAATAAATCAACCAAAAGAGATCATATTAATAGCTAGGGTAACTAATGATTTAATTAAGTGTGGCTAATTTGTCTGCATGGCACGCTGCAAAAGCAAAATGCTTTGATTAATGGTTGTTCTAGCTAACCTATTTGTAAAATAACATTTTTGGAGACTTTTCTTTCTTTTCTTATGTTGGACACCTGTTTTATTACTACTACAGTAAAACTTCTATAAATTAATAAGGTCGGGAGTACAGAATTTTGTTAATTTATGAAGAGATTTTTTTATTTTTATAATTTTGAATATTTTCTATTTAAAATAAGATATTGTTATTTACATTTTTATAGAATTTTCTTAATTAATAATTTCAGCTATCCTAATATGATGGATATCAATAGTTTACTATACTATCTAGGTGAAAATGATTAATATTTAAAAGTTCAGAGTTTTGAAGAAATTGTTATTACTAGCTTTCATGATGAAGTCCAAGAAGATATTACAGTATCTTTATAACCAATTACACATAACCACGAGGTGGTGGACTAGTGGTTCTAGCTTGGAAGGAAGAGTCGCCATGTTGGTCCAGGCCAGGGATCGATTCTCTCCAAGCACAGAATTGCTAGCTTATCCCTTTGGGCACATGGGTATGGGCCCATTGCTTACGGCCCATTTGAAAGCCTGGGGGATCCTACCCATGGGATACCCTCTCCCCAGTGATTAGTCTCGGACCCCTCCATAGGTCTGAGGATTTACCCTGAGTTATAAAAAAAAAAAAAAAAATACACATAAGATTATAGAAAACAACACAAAATTTTGGATGAAATTTGAGAAAACAACACAAAATTTTTTTGATGCAACAATAAAGATTATAGATGAACTCCAACAAGAATGCAAACAAATTCAAGAATAGACAAATTGTTCTATTCATCGTATATTTTGTTTTCTTTCTTATTGCTTTCACCAACATCCAAATTCGACCAAACAAAATAGAAAAAAAAAGTATTATACGTGTAAAATTGTGAAAACAACTTGAGATCATTTCTCATTTCTCAAACAATTTTATTCACTTTCCATGGATTCAAATAATTAAAAACAATCTTTTAGCACTTAGCTAATCAGATCAGAGATCTAAAAATATATAAATAGTGGTTTAGCAAAAAAAAATTGTTTAAATCCTAACAAAAAAACAAAATGTTTAAATAGTGTGATATTACTTTTTTAATTCTTTTTATCCTAATCAATGTAGAAAATAGAACAAATGAATTAAAAAAAATTTAACATATTAGGGAAAAAATTAACGAGTTAGATAAGCAGTTTATAATTGAGTCCTTAATCGATTTTTCTAACCAACATCACAATAGAAAAGATGCATTATCTCCTTTTTGGCTTGTTTGGCGTATTTGGAAAGCTAGAAACAGGTTAGTCTTTGATGGGGTTCGAGAGGGAGCAACAACTACTAGTTTGAAAGCACTTGCTGAAACAAATGATTGGATATGTAATGTAAATCAGACAGGAAAAAAATGCAGTCCGACTACAACAAGTAACATGCCATCATGGTCACCTCCTATATTTCCGGCACTAAAGTGTAACTTTGATGCAGCATATGATACTAGTGATCACCATACATCAGGAGGATGGATTTTAAGAGATCATTTGGGTGAACCTATTGTGTGGGGAGCGATGAAACTATCACGTTCTGATTCAGCTTTGGAGGCAGAGACAAAAGCATTACTATCGAGTTTACAACTACTATGGAGCAGAGGTTATGGTTCTAGAGTGATGATTTTTGAAGGTGATTGTGTGAACCTGATTAATATGATTAATGGCCGGTTTTGTAATGCATCCCTCACAAATGTACTTCGTGATATTCAATTATGGCTTTGGAAATTTCAGAACGTTTCTTGTCTTTATACAAATAGAAAGAATAATGAATCGGCTCACTGTCTTGCTAAACTAGGCTGCGAAACAATAGATTTTTATGTGGAGTCTGTATTGAAGCCAGATTGGCTTATTGATTCTCTTTGTACAAACTTTGGTTAATTCAATATAATTACTTATTGCGCAAAAAAAAAAAAGATAAGCAGTTTATAGCGCTGTCAGCAAATGAGAAATCCGTTCAAAATGACAGTAAATTGTTAAATGAATTGTTTTAACAAGTATCATGTATGTCTTCCTAAACAAAAGAAAAAAAAACATACATCTAATAATAATATAGATAACAAACAATTGGTGATATCAAATTTTACATGTCAAAAATTGAAACAATCAATCATAAGAAAAACTGTATTGTAGCATGAAAAGTTTAAAGATTCAAAATATTCAAAACTTTGAAATACTTTTTAGGAAGAAGCTAACTACTAATGAGAATTATATCGAGCTCAATACTCACTAGCTAGTATTTTGAAACTAAAACAAATTTTAACTCTGACTAATCAATTTATCCAACAGTTTATCTAATTTGCTCAAACTGGAATATTTTCATACTGAACATTCATATATGATTTGCAGGTATTGAAGCAAATCCCAAATTTTTTTTTTCTATTTTTTTTTTCTATTGGCACACATCATAAAGAAAAGAAAAAACCAACCTATTTATGTTAGTTGACCTTTCTAAACCGATTTAACCCGAAATTTAATCAATTTACTAAACCGCCGGTTCTAACGTAAGAAAGAAATAAAAATGATATCTGCATTTTCAATCTGTCTCCCACCAAAGGGTCGTTAAGTCTCAACCGCGTCTTCTTCTTCTTCCTCCTCCTCTCTCAGTTTGGTTTGACCGGCTTTAATGGCGGAAGTACGATCACGATCACGACGAACGGAGGTACACGGATCTCTATCTGCTGCTATATCATTGTCGTATATTTGATTGAAGTAGGTTTTTTATTTTTTTTTTTTTTTTAATTGGGGATAACTCAATGTGGAATTTTGCAGAGCAATTGGGCTACAATATGCTGCTCAGCTTTCTCCTGTCTCCAGCTCTACTGGGCACGTCTTGTAATCCGCAAATGGTTCAACGTTTCTGCTATTGAATCAGATTATAGCGCTGATAGTGACGATGACTGTCAAGAGAGAGTCCAAGGTCATCTTATCCAGATTCTCCGGGAACAATTAGATTTTTTTTTTTTATTCCATACTCTTTTTGTGGCTGAATCTGAATTTGGTGTTAGCAGAACTTGACCCGAGTAGCTCTGGAGTTACCAATCAACGTGTTGATACTGATGGTAATGTGATTTGTAACTCTCAGCTAATCGTTATAACTTTGTTGTTTAGGCTAATTTTATAGTGATAGCGTTTGCGTTTGATGAATAATACTCTCTACGTAGGTTTTAAACATTATTGCTTATTCAGATTCAGTTTTCCTAATTTTTTTCTATCCAAAACTAAATTTCAGATGTGCCTAAGCTTAGAAGACGAAATTCAGAAACTTTCAGGGTGCAGTATATGGATACCAAAGCAATCAGGTCTTCTGGATTTCTCTGCTTATCTTTGCATCCTCAATGTTGTCTTGCTGATTGTTAATGTTTCTGTTATTTTGTGAGTTTGTAGACAGATATTTTGTTTCTTGTCTCTCTTTTCTCCTGTAATGCTATGTTGTCGAACATTTGCTTTAAGAAGTCCCACTGTTTCATGTGTAAACAGTGTTGCTTACCGTCAACCGTATTGAGTCCCTGGTATGTGGTTTTGATGTAGCTAGAATCTGTGCTGGGACATGGAATGCTGCAGGAAGAGTTCCACCAGCTGACTTGGATATCGATGGTTGGCTAGACACTGCTGAACCTGCTGACATTTATGTTCTTGGGTATGTATTTTTTATTTCTTTCTGAATCTTTTGTTTAACTACCTTGGTTAATGATTTCTATATTCAGTATTTATGATTCATTTCATTTCAGTCTTCAGGAAATCGTTCCCTTAAATGCTGGAAACATTTTTGGTATGGAGGATGACCAGCCTGCTTATGAATGGGAGAACTTGATACGGGAGGCCTTAAACCGAGTTCAACCTAGAAAGCTGAAGATTATAAGTCACAGTGGTCCCCCTTCTCCATCGAAGTTTAAGCAATCTGAAGAGGTCTCTTACAGCGTACAAGATATGTTTACCAGTCATGATGCTTGCGATGCGATTCATTCAATGGATAAGAAACCCAGTTGTAGCGAAAGCACGGACAGACCAGTCGTAGGTGAAGATTCACTTACTAATATAGACGTTTTGGGTTCTACCAATGACAACGCATCTTGCTTGCCCATACAAGAATATTTACCAAGGCAATTTTCATCAGCAAATACGCCAGACCGCTCTCTCTCAATGCAGATTAATAGTGATTCCCAAAGGGAAGAAAGATTTAGTTACACTGAAAGAGTTGGTTTGAGGTGGCCAGAGCCTCCACTGAAACTGCTTAATCAATATGTTTCGGAAAGACGTAGTTCCTTCAAGTCAGTGAATCTAACTATCAAGAATCTGAGAAAACCTTCGTATGTACGGATTGTGAGCAAACAGATGGTTGGAGTGTTTCTCACCATTTGGGTTCGGAGGAAGTTGCGCAAGCACATAAGCAACCTTTGTGTATCTACTGTTGGTGTTGGTATTATGGGCTACATTGGTAACAAGGTCTTGATTTCTCATACTAGCTACTCTGAATAATTTATTCTTAGGCTAGCAAATAACTAACGGTTTCTTATTTTATTATAGGGATCCGTATCGGTAAGCATGTCAATCTATCAGACACCGTTTTGTTTCTTGTGCTCCCATCTGTCATCTGGGGAAAAGGATACAGATGAAGAGAAAAGAAATGAAGATGTACGTGAAATTCATAGAAGAACTCAGTTTCTTCCTCATTCTTTAAATGAGGATGAGCTTCCAAGAAGCGTCCATGATCATGAGTACGTTTAATTTCTCAATTGATACATTCAACTACGTTTAACTATTAAGTTTTGAGCATAACAAGATAACCTTGTCCTTGTGTAGAAGAATAATCTGGCTGGGAGATCTGAATTATCGGATTAACTTGTCATATGAGGAGATACATGAACTTATTGCAAGAAAGGAATGGCAGAGGTTGGTAGAGTATGACCAGGTACCTTCATTGCATTGTTTAGGTTTAATACTAAGAGACAAAGTTCTAACTCTTATGTTTTTAAAGTTAAAAGATGAAGCAATCTATTGATAGAGGGTCTAAACCACGTTTGCAATTATATGTTTTATTCTCTGGTAGCTTTCAAGAGAGATGACAAAAGGGAACGTATTCGAGGGATGGTCAGAGGGAACTTTAGATTTTGCACCAACATACAAATACGAAATCGATTCAGAAAACTACATCGGAGATGACCCGGAATCCGGGAAACGTAGACCGGCCTGGTATTTTCTTGATAAACTGTGATACAACATTTTTCCATAATATGCACAAAAAGGCAAAAACAATGAGTTTGAAGTGACTGTGATTGATCTCAGGTGTGACCGCATCATTTGGAATGGGAAGGGAATGAAGCTTTTTAGTTACAGAAGAAACGAGATTAAACTATCGGATCACCGGCCTGTCACAGCCACGTTCTTGGCCGAGGTTGAGGTTTTGTCTCCAAGGAAACTTCATCGTGCGCTTGCACTCACGTACTCCGAGATCGAAGGCCATGTAGACTTCTAAATGCATACCCTCTCCGGTCAGATTCTGTTCTGTGTAGAGTAATTTTACAACTTATATTCATTTCGTACATTCAATAATTCCCATTGAAGGAAATGTATAAATAGTGTTCACGTAAAAACGTAATCATACTTGCTTTGTAGATAGAATACAGACGAAGTCTTCTATAGGGCTGTTCGACAATTACACTAACCAACACCATATTCCATGACTAGACCATGAGCTAATCACGTGATCAGTTAACTTAGTTACTAGTCAGCCGATCTAGTACGCGAGGAGTAACCACTTACCATTGTTCATAAAATTACATTACAACCTTGTCTGTATAAACCGAGCTTGCGTTTTATACCAAAAACAAGTGTTGTTGTATTCCTGATTCTGAAAACAAGGGAAGCCTCGTTCGTGCTTAAAAATAAGAATTGTAGGATTAAACGTACTATTGACGAAAGAAAAATTAATTGACAATGGGCTCAGTGAAGCCCAAAAGATCTGCCACTCACTTCACTTCTCTACTGACTTTGATTTTTCTATTCTTAAAAAAAAAAAAAAAAAAAAAAAAAAAAAATCACAAATCCCCATGAACAAAACTCACAGAGCTTAACCGAGCTTTTAACACTCTCTCAACACAGACGACTTGACTCAGATCATCACCGTCGGAGATCGCGCTACTTTATCCATTTCAATGGGAGGTAAATCAGAGCCGGCGAAATCGGAATCCATGGCGACGACGACGACGAGTCCAGATCTGATCAACAGTAGTTTCTTCTCTTTCAAATCCCTAAAATTGAAGACGAAGCAGCAAGAGCTCTTGCTCCGTATCTCGATCCTTGGTCTCGTCTACATCTTAGCCTTCATAGCTCGTCTCTTCAGTGTTCTCCGATACGAATCCATGATCCACGAATTCGATCCGTATTTCAACTACCGTACCACTCTTTTCCTCACCGAGAAAGGCTTCTACGAGTTTTGGAACTGGTTCGATTCCGAGAGTTGGTACCCTCTGGGTCGTATCATCGGTGGGACGCTTTATCCTGGTCTCATGGTCACCGCCGCGTTAATCTACTGGGCATTGCGTTTTCTCCGATTCTTCGTTCATATCCGTGAGGTTTGTGTGTTGACGGCTCCGTTCTTCGCGTCCAATACGACTCTCGTTGCGTATTTCTTTGGTAAAGAGATTTGGGATACAGGAGCTGGACTTGTTGCTGCTGTTCTTATCGCTATTTGTCCTGGATACATTTCTCGGTCTGTTGCTGGTTCGTATGATAACGAAGCTGTGGCGATTTTCGCGCTTTTGTTGACGTTTTATCTCTTTGTTAAAGCGGTGAACACTGGCTCGTTGGCTTGGGCTCTTGCTTCTGCGTTTGGTTACTTTTATATGGTTTCGGCTTGGGGAGGGTATGTTTTTATTATTAACTTGGTTCCGCTTTACGTCTTGGTGTTGTTGATCACGGGGAGGTATTCGATGAGGCTTTACATTGCTTATAACTGTATGTATATCTTGGGGATGTTGCTTGCGATGCAAATTCGGTTTGTTGGTTTTCAACATGTTCAATCTGGTGAGCATATGGGTGCAATGGGAGTGTTCTTATTGATGCAGGTTTGTTCTCTTTCCACCACCTGAATTTGAGATCTTGTTAAGAGTATAGTGTAAAGATAAAATATTGTTGATCTACTTGTACAGGTTTTTTACTTCTTGGACTGGGTGAAGTACCAGCTCAATGACACTAAGTTGTTCCAAACCTTTTTGAGGATAACTGTGACATCGGCTATTATGGTTGGTGGTATTGCTTTGGGTTTAGGAACAGCGTCTGGCTATATATCTCCATGGACTGGTCGATTTTACTCATTGCTTGACCCGACTTACGCGAAGGATCACATTCCCATTATTGCATCTGTTTCTGAGCATCAGCCTACGGCTTGGTCATCTTTCATGTTTGATTACCATATTCTGCTCTTCCTTTTCCCAGCGGGACTTTACTTCTGTTTCAAGCGTTTGTCGGATGCTACAATATTTATCGTCATGTATGGTCTCACTAGCTTGTACTTTGCTGGTGTCATGGTTCGGCTTATTCTCGTCGCTACTCCAGCAGTTTGTCTTATCAGTGCCATAGCTGTCTCTGCCACTGTCAAGAATTTAACTTCTCTCTTAAGGACGAAACAAAAGGTTTCCCAGACTGGTTCCACGAAAGGAGCTGGTAGTTCAAAAGCCTCTTCAAAGGTGAATCTTTAGTATCCTTCTCCCCACCAAATTTTGATAGGTTTTGGTTTAAACTATTCTACTACTTGCCAACTACTTTGAATTTTAGCATGCTTCTCTAGAAATTTTAATCCTTGTCTCCTATGTCCTAGCAGGTTACACTTGATCAGTCTCAGCCTTTCCAGAAGAATGGTGCCATTGCTCTTCTTGTTGGAGTATTTTATCTGCTCAGTAGATATGCTATTCACTGCACATGGGTGACATCAGAGGCATATTCATCTCCCTCAATTGTCCTAGCTGCAAGAGGAGCCCATGGGAACAGAATCCTTTTTGATGATTACCGTGAGGCCTACTACTGGCTTAGGCAAAACACTCCCACTGATGCTAAGATCATGTCATGGTGGGACTATGGGTACCAAATCACTGCAATGGGAAACAGAACCGTCATCGTTGATAACAATACCTGGAACAATACACATATTGCTACTGTTGGACGTGCTATGTCTTCTAATGAAGACGAGGCGTATGAAATCATGAGGTCACTTGATGTGAACTATGTATTGGTCGTCTTTGGTGGTGTTACTGGTTATTCCTCAGATGATATCAACAAGTAAGTCTCTTTACGTCTCTCATGAATTCATGTATGCTCCTCGTCCCATTTATTACTGAAAATCTGGTTATTGTTGCGTGTCAATCAAATATGTCATTAATTGGTGGTGGCTTGCTAAAGAAATACTCAAACTTTTACTTATCAACATTCTCAATTATATAACTGTGGGTTTGTGGTCACTAATTTTTACTACTACTAGTAGTGAGAAAATGAATGGCTTGGGCTAGTATTAAGTGGATACTTATCAACCAAATATGGAAGTGGCTGGTAATTTAGAAACTAGCTGTTATGGGTAGATTCTACATGTGACTTGTGGCAATTGGTTTGAGTCGCCCAATTAAGATTTAGTTGTTATAACGTACATCTCTACTATACCTGGCACGTTAATACCTTCAATGGTCTTCCAGTTCTTAGGAGTCGTAAGAAAACGTTCTTGTGCTAGTGTATTTACTGATCCTCATAAGAAAATTATGTGAGTTAGGTTCTTGTGGATGGTGAGAATTGGAGGTGGAGTATACCCAGTGATCAAGGAACCTGAATACCTTGTGAATGGTGAATTCCGTGTAGACAAAGGTGCATCACCAAAGATGCTGAACTGTCTCATGTAAGTTCACACTCAAGACTCTACTTTTAGCTTGTTAAAATTTTGAAGACGATGCAATTCATCTTAAATGTATTTTTCGTGTATAGGTACAAGTTATGTTATTACAGGTTCGGTGAGCTGACCACAGAATATGGCAAGCCACCCGGGTATGTTAAACACTTGCGTTTTGCATTTAGGAGATAGTTTTAATTTATTATAGACACATTAATTTAGTTTATGTATGCAAAAAAGTTGAGTGGTGGAAATTATTGGCAGGTATGATAGAGCAAGAGGGGTGGAGATAGGGAACAAAGACATCAAACTTGAACACTTAGAAGAAGCTTACACCACATCCAACTGGATAGTTCGTATTTATAGAGTCAAACCTCCGACGAATAGGTTGTGACGCTTCAGTGTTACAAAAATGGCTTTAGATAGTTTATAGTTTTGAGGATGAACCATACAATTTCGGATTTTCTTGGACTTAGTTTTATTTTTATGCATTGACAATTTTCTGTAGTTTTTCCATCACTCAAGTTAAAACATATTTGCATTGGCTCGTTCGTCTTCTTTTGAAACAGGTTACGTAATTTAAATTTGGTTTGATCGAGCTCAAAGTAAACATAAAACATGTGTTGAAAATTAGAGATGGAAGAAACGGTAGCCATATTAAAACCAAAGAGTAAATCCTGACATAACTTAAAAAATTTCCACCACGACAAAATAAAAGAAGACCATCAATCCAGTTCGTCTTTTGGAAGCATAATGTTAATTCCCATCAGCTACTAAATTGTTACAGGGTGGGTTTAATAGCTTCGGTTGTAGTAGTGGCATTGTGGCAAACTAGGGTGGAAGCTGACAGGAGGACATGGGTATAGTGTTGGACGAAATAGTTGTGGCACCATGAAATTAGGGATAGGTATTGGAGGGCAACTGTTTGGCAGTCTTGATCCACACATGAAATACGGTTGGAAATTGTTGTATCCTCTGCCTGGAGGTTGCGGAAATAACATTGTTGCGGGAGCGGCGGCTTGACTAAAGAAAGGATGTTGGTGAGGACTTGATGTTGTAGTTGATGACGAAACAACGTTTTGCGGGAGGTTATTAAATCGAGTTTGTAAATCATGAAACCTACGTTCCTCTTTACATTGTGCCAAAGAAACATAGATAGGTTGGTTTCCCACCATCTTCCCATCCATCTTGAGCATCTATGTTAAAAAAAAAAAAAAATGATTAATAACAATTAGACGTGAGTTTTCTTGATTGAAAAGGCAACACTAAAAAAACATTACTTGGTTTACAAACTTACAGCTTCAGAAGCTTCCTCGGTCGTTGAGAACTCAACAAATCCAACACCTTTGCTCATACGATTGGAATGTACCATGACCTACAAAACTCATATGTTAAATTCACAAGTCAAATGAAAAGATTTACTAAGAGATTGCATACGTACCTTGCAGGAAGTGATGGTTCCAAACTCGGAGAATAATTCTTGAAGCTTTTTGTTATCAACAGAATCCTCAAGATTCTTCACATAAAGATTCAACCCTCTACTTGTTCTCACATCCCGTTCTGTTTTCTCTACTTTGAATTTGGCTTTCAAATCCTCAACTCTATTATTTTTCCTCTGAGCCCTCCCTACATACAAGGTTTTCTCATCGACTATTGTCCCGTTCATCTTCTCTATCGCACTAACCGCGTCCTCAGCATTGTCAAAGTTCACAAACCCAAACCTTCTAGACCTACCTTCTCCGTCTTTCATCACCACTGCACTAGTTATCTCCCCAAACTCCCCAAAAAGCATCTTTAAATCAGCATCCGTCGCAGTCTCAGCCAAGTTTTTAACATACACATTAGTGAAAACCGGCGATTCATCCCATTGACGACGACTAACGAATGGACAAACGTATATATGTTGATTACGCACGAGTTTGCGATTGCTAACATTGCATGCGATATGGACTGAAAGCTCCGAGTAGAACTGGACGAACCCGTATCCTTTGGAAACTCCAGAAGCATCACAAACCACTTTGCTAGATAGAACTTTTCCAAATGTAGAGAACATGTCGCAAAGTTGCTTGCTGTCGACAGATTCGTGTAGATTCTTGACGAACACGTTGCCTCGACCGCTCCTCCTCTTGCTAGGATCACGTTCTGAAAACATTATCCTCATCGGTTTCCCCTTTAACTTATGAAAGTTCAGCACATCCATCGCGATCTTTGCTGTTTTATCCACGCACAAAAAAAAAAAAAAAAAAAAAACACCAAACAAGAAACAATCAAATTCGTTAATGAACTTCACATAATTCAAAAATCCAAACATGCACACGTTTGCCAAAATCATGCAATAGTCACCTCCTAAATAATAACGAATAAAAAACTACAAGTGTTTTAGATCAGTAGTGACTTAAAACTAAACTCTTTCTCAAACGATTAAATTAAACACTAGAAAAATCCAACATAATTGATTGAACAATTTACGAACATATATAGAATATTTTTACCTTGGGAACTATCATTGAAATTAACATATGCATAACGAAGAGATGAGCCGGTGTTTCGGTTGCGACAAATTTTAACTGAAGATACATCATGAGTTATCTCTTTGAATTTTGTGTATAATTCGTCCTCTTTAACACTCGAATCAAGATCTCCCACGTATAACGTAAGCTTATCATAGTCGTGTTCATAGTCGAATTCTGAGATTATACTCTGAATCTGATCAAGACTACTAGTTCCCATAATTGAAACGAAAATAGGAGACGTCTGGTGCTCTGTCGCTTGTTAAGAGAAAACAACAATAATTATATTGAATTTATATAGAAGTTTCTTTGTTAGAATTAGGGTTTTCCTTATACTAAGACTAAAATTATTAATAATTTCTGAATTTAAATATATAGAAAAATATTTTAAAAAAAAATTTTGGTGAGAAGAAAAATACTAAATTAAGCTTTCCTTAACTTTTTTTTTATTTAGTTAAAACACTAGATTATAAAATATATCATCATAGTTTTAAGTTTTAAGTACAAAATCGAAATTCAATAGATCGTCAAAACCATTATCCCTATCATCTTAATGACTTAAACTAGACAAAAATAAAAGGGAAGGGTTATCAGAGAAATATCAAATAACAAGAGGGAGTAAAATGTAAATAGAGAAACATAAGTATCTCTGTGTCTGTGACCATCACAAAACCCAAACTTGTTTCTCGTCGACGCCGCGTTGAATTCTTTTCCAACCGGCGTCGAATCGTTTCCTCGCCGTCATACGAGCAACCGTCTTAAACGGCGCCGCTTATTAATGACTAAGTCCGATGAAAAATCCGATCCCGGCGGCGATGACCGAGACTCTGAAATCGCTAAAGAAACCGAACTAGTGTGTCTCCGTAATCGCGTGAAGGTAGAAATCTCCGAACAACTTGTTATCTTCGATTCTTCAACTTTTTCTGTTCTCCGTAGTCTCTTCGCCATACGCTTGTTCCCTTCGTTGTTGGTTAAGCATTTTTTTTTTTTTTTTTTTTTTTTGTTAGTGGAACGATCTGAATACACAGTGCTTGAGGTTGAATTTTAAATTTGTGTTCAATCTTAGGTTAATTCCTCCTGTAGAAGTGTTAGATGGTGTTTTAGTGTTGGTAATACAAAATTTGTTGATATATTCATTGTTTGTTCTATATATCTCAACAGGAGTTAGAAGCGGAAAATGCTGAATTGTTGTCTCAGGTTTCAAGCTGCCAATGCCAACAGGTGAACATATTCTTAACCTTTGATTGAATTCAAACTAGTTCGTTGTTCGAGGTTGCTTAGAATCTCTCCTCGATGTTTATGTTGTAGATGGAGGTGAAGGATGATCGGTTAGTTAGGAGAAGGAGAGTTAGAAAGGGAGATAAGAATAGTATACCGAGTCATCTTATCTCAAGGAGATATGTTGCACTGAAAATCATGTATTTTGGTAAGAGGTATGCCATATGTTCTTATTATAGGTTATTTTATCTTCTCCACGCCATGTCATTGTACTTCCTAATCGTAGACATTTCTTTATTACAGATTTTATGGCTTTTCGGCTGAAGCACAAATGGAACCAAGTATTGAGGTTCTCTTTGTGTTGTTTTGTTTTGTTAACAGATAACTGATGTGTATTTTACATGATGAGTAACTTCTATCTTTCGCACAGTCAGAAATTTTTAAAGCACTTGAAAGGACACGGCTTTTAATTGGTGACAAGAAAGACTCTTGTTACTCGAGATGCGGGAGAACAGATAAAGGTGTTTCGTCCACAGGGCAGGTGGATTGCTTGGCCCTCTTTTGATTGTTTTTGCTTAGGATCTCTTGTTTCACTCTTACTTGGCAATCTCACTGGTTGTCTGTAGCGAATGAACTAGTGTGCCAATCATTTATCGTATAATCTCACGAATCATTTTCTCATTGTGCTCATGTTCTTCTAAAACACTGTAATATGAGCATTTCCAAATATCTGTAAGGTAGCGTCATGGAATCTCAAATATTTGATTGTTGATGCAGGTGATTGCTCTGTTTTTAAGATCCAGACTGAAGGCACCTACTGGAGACTCTGAAGGACAAGTTAATGGGAGAACGGGTGAAAGTAAGTTCACTCTGAGAATGTAATTCATTTTGGTCATTTCCCTTTTCTTAATTTTGTTGTTGTAACTCTCTGCTTTCTCTGGTTTAGGACCAGAATATGATTATGTGAGAGTTCTGAATCGTGCTCTCCCTGATGACATACGAGTCACTGGATGGTCTCCGGCTCCTATTGACTTTCATGCAAGGTTTTTGTGTTACCTTTTTTGTATCTCCTTCGTTCTTGTGTTGACTATTCCCGCTCTTAAGACTGCAGAATACCTTGTGAACTATTACTGGTGATGGTGCGTGCTTATCGTCTTTAGTTTCCTTGTGTACAGGTTCAGTTGCTCTGCTAGAGAATACAAATATTTCTTTTGGAGACAAAATCTTAATCTCTCGGTGCAGTAATCTCTACTCTTTGTTAATAAAGTTAAAGGAATTCAAAAGTGAAACAATGTAGATGATCATTTTTATTCACATCTTCCTCTAGGCCATGGACATTGCTGGGAAGAAGTTCATCGGAGAGCATGATTTTAGGAACTTCTGCAAGATGGACGTGGCAAATGTGCATTGCTATACACGAAATGTTACTTTCTTTGATGTCTCTCCTTGTCAAAATAGGTCGGCTTTGGTAAAAAGCACATTCAAGCAAATCTTTTTTTCCTTATTTGATGACTGCTGACTGCATTAGTATTCTTTAAACTGATTTTGGATGCTATAAAGGATGAGGTTCAACTACGTAAGATTTTTCAGGAACGAATGGTAGACCATTAGGTCATAGGGTTATGACTAATAGAATTGGATAAATTTTAGGGCAGACCAAATCATGTTCTAGAAGTCACAGGAACAATAGAAATTTTTGCACCCTCCAGGGCACAATGGCACCCACTGTTAACCTCACTCCAGTCGCTAGTTTATATACCCCTATTATATTATCTGATCTTTTACTTTTTATTTTTGTCTTTTGGTCCAAAAACCTCCAATGTCCTTGTTTTTCTTTGTGAAGTCATGAGGGTGATCAGCTTTGCACATTTACAATGAGAGGCAGTGCTTTCCTGTGGCACCAGATCCGCTGCATGGTCGCGGTGCTATTCATGATTGGGCAGGGCGTTGAATCGGTTGATGTATGTACTTGTTGGGGGCCTTCATGTTTGTTCCAATTTCCATTTCCAGTTCATTCCAACCCTTACTTAGGTGTTTATATTTTCTTCAATTGTTGTTTCTGCAATGAATGGTACTTACGCAGGTGATAGACACATTGTTGGACACCAAGAAAACGCCAAGAAAACCTCAATATCTGCTGGCCTCTGAGATTCCCTTAGTCCTCCGTTCATGTGAATTTGAAAATGTTGACTTCATATGTTCTACAGGTAAAGAAGTCTGATGGAGATATCTTGGAAGTGGTTTTAGATTCAGTAGATATGATACTAACAACCCTTATTTCATGCCTAAAGGCGCTGCAGAGTCACTTCGGTCTCACTTCAAGAATGAGTCTTTGACATACCAATTAGAGTCTGTGATTTATCAGGAGGCTCTCCGGAACTGTTTACCACCATGCAATGGTATGATATATAAGTAGTATCTCATTTACCGTAAGTATTAAGATGACTTCTATGAAAGAGAGAATCAACTCAAAATGTTTAGTTTCAACAGAACAAAGCTCATGCAATGATGTAGAAAAAAAAAAGAAACGAGCAGAACACGTTCCCCTATTATCTCGACCAACTGAGCGTAAGTCTTCTTCGATTTCTCGCTGCAACATGTACATATAGAAAGCTCATATGTCCTCTTGCTTTTTTTCTTGTTCCTGCAGCATCGTACGAAGAACGAGCTACGAAATTGAAACCAAGGAAACAAGAAACTTGTCATGTGTAGTGTAAGTGTAAGGGGCATGTCGGCGACCGTCCGTCATCAAAGAATAGAGAGGTTTTCAGTCTGTTGTTTTGTTGTATCAGTTGATTGTTTTACAGTTTCGATTGATTTCATATTAATTCCAATTCATGATTATAATTTACATGAAAATTTATTAAAAAATGTGTATAGTTGTGGTAAGTATCAAGGCTTCTATTATGTTTAACTAGGGTTTCATATGGTCAAACCGATCGGTTTCAGTTTTAAGTCGGTTTGAACCCACCCGAACGGTAAACCGAACAAAATAATGGTCAATTAATGCATGGAAGTCGAAATCCAACCAAATTAACCAAACCTTGATTTGGTTTAGCATAGATGCCTAACTCTATAGTATATATATTAGAGTCTCTCGAGCAAATATAACACAATCATGAATAGAGAAGAAAACTCAGATTCCATCCCTATTGATGATCTCATTCCTGATATACTCTCGAGGCTGCCTGCAAAGTGTCAATAGCGAGGTTTCGCTGCGTGTCAAAGCTATGGGGTCCTTGCTTCGGAAGCCATACTTCACCGAGTTGTTTTTGACTAGGTCCTCTCGGTTCGTCCACGTCTCTTAATTGGGGTCAAAAATGAATGGGAAGGTGAGTGGGTTTTCTTTTCGTCGCCTCAGCCTCAGAATCCGTCCTCTCTTGTTGTCGCCGCTGATTTTCATATGAAGATGTCTTTTGACTTAAATCACTACGAGAGTTGTAGATATGCCTCTGGTTTGCTCTATTTCCCTAGAATACATATCTCCAAGGAGGATAATTATAAGGATGCAATGCAAGTGATATGTAACCCTAGCACCGGACAGTATGAGATCTTACCTAAACCGAGGGGAAAGTACAGAATGGATGATGGCTTTTTAGGGTTCGATCCGATTGGCAAGCAATTCAAGGTTTTGGTCATGTACAGTAGTGTCAATTGTCATCATATCCTGACTTTAGGAACTGAAAAACTGAGGTGGATGTTGGATATGGGCTTTGCCCCCAACACTTATGAAGGCCTAAGCAGAAGATTTCATGAAGATTTGGGCCTAAAGTCTTGGATTTAGCCCAACAGGCCGCAGGGGCAAAATCGTCATTTTACCAGGAGACAGAAGAAACCCTAGGTCAAGGTCCCACTATAAATACCTGACGTCATTGTCAGGAAAAGAGATCCAAAATTTTGGGCAATTAGAGAGAGAAAAGGCTTTAATTTTCGTATTAGGCATTTTAGTTCTCAAATTGTCATTTTCTGTAAAACCCTTGACTAAGATTCTTAAGTTAAATAAAAGGACCAGATCCGATTCGTCCCACTTGATTCATATATTTATATTGTCGATTTTGTACATCAACAATTTGGCGCCCACCGTGGGGCTGAACGGAATCCTTTCATTTTGACGAGAAGAATTTGAAGAACAAGGCGTTTTCGGAAACCATAAGCATGTCTCAGACCAATCACTCAAGCAACGAAGTTGTCAACTCACCTGCAGCTCGCGACGTGTCTCCCAGGCGAACTGTATGGGGACGCACCCGTGCAAGGACGGGCCAACTCCAAGGCGTCAACGGAACCGAAGCAGTTACGGGCGAAGACGCAACACTCACTGACCGCGCAGCCGTAGGCGCTACGCGTGTCGCTCAAACCAACGGCGTAGCCATAGGCGCTACGTCCCCTGCTCGTGAAACCATTGGAGTCAATCCAACCGACCGTGAAGCCATAGGCGCTACGCGTGTCGCTCCGACAAATGGCGGAACCAATGGAGCAATCCTTCCTGATCGAGTAGCTGTTGAAGACGCTCCAAATGGCCGCGAAGCTATGGGCACTACGCGCGACATTTACCCCCGTCGATCATCCAGACACGTGAAAATCAGTCAAGCCGCGCTTGACGAAGCTGTACGAAGAACCTTGGATAAGATGAGCGGTCAAGCGGCGCAGATAGAATCGCAAGGACGAAATGACCATGCAAGGCATCATCGGCGACAGGAAGATGACGCGTTGGCACCACGCACTCCGCGAGCTGACCTCAACGCTCCACGAGCTGACCTCGACGCTCCGCGAGCTGACCTCCACGCTCCGCGAGCTGACCTCAACGCTCCGCGAGCTGACCTCGATGTTCCGCGAGCTGACCTCAATGCTCCGCGACCTGGCCTCTACGCTCCGCGAGCTGACCACCATGCTCCGCAAGCTAACCATTACACCGCTAACATACCAAGAGCTGAGCACAATGCTAATGGAAGCTCCCGACTCTCGTCGATCATCGTTGGACCCAATGGTGAGCAGCCAAGGGTACATTTTCAGGCCAGTCAGGTCTCCGCAGATCAGCGTGCTGACGCAAGTCGCTCCGAGAATGCTGAGAATCACGCGCTACGGCAAGAACTTCAGCAGATGCAAGCTCAGCTGCAGACGCTTACGACTCAGATGCACCGAGCGACGAGTGCAGCACCAGAGCTAGAAACCGTGCTAGCAGAAGCAAGGCGTTCACCTTTCACTGCAAGGGTTTCAGGAGTTAGAGTCAAGCACAATCCTGACAATAGCAAGAACAGACCAATTCCGTATGATGGAAAGGGCGATCCCACCGTCTTCCTGAAGTCAATGACAATCCATATCAGTCGATTGTATTTTTCACCTGAGGAAGCAGATGCGGGGAGCTGTCAGCTGTTCGTCGAGAGTCTTTCCGGCGAAGCGCTCAATTGGTTCTCTAGACTTGAAGCCAACTCAATCGATGGATACGAGGCATTAACAAGCGCGTTCCTTCAACATCACCAGTGCTTCATGCGCATACCTGCGTCAAATGCTGATCTATGGAGAATGTATCAGAAACGTGACGAGTCATTACGGACTTTCATGGATAGATTTAAAGATGTCGTGTCCCGATTATCTATAAGTGACGAATCTGCAATCGGCGCATTGAAAAACGCGCTCGCCCGGGGTACCAGATTCAAAGACGATCTAACAATCCTGCCTGTCACAAGTTTGGGCGAAGTACTCGCACGTGCCAACCGATACATTCTGGTCGAAGAAGACAGAGGTAAGAGGAACCCCGATCAACCTGGTACAGTAGAAAAGGCATCTGAGAAGGCTCAAGATTCAAAAGGCAAGGCCGTAGATGAGTATTACGAACCGCGCCAACACTACAACAAGGACTTCGCCAGAGGCGAGAAAGGAAGAAAAGCGACGATGTTCGCTATCGATGGGAAAGAACAACCGAACAAGTCCTGGAACAAATGGCACCGCGAAGCCGATAATCCCAGATTCAAAGGCAAGCGACCGTACTGCGAGTTCCACAGGTTCAACGGACACTCGACTGAGGAGTGCAAAACACTTCAAATGCTGCTTCTGAATAAGTACAAAAAAGGTGGCGTCGCTGTAGAACGAGAGCGGAGAAAAGTTGTCACACACAAAGATAACCAGTATTGCCTAAGAGACGAACAGCAGCACGACAGACAGCACGAAGAGGAAGCTGTCGCACAGGATGACCAAGCATGGGCACAAAATGACCGAGAACGGGAAGTCGCTCGCTTACCTCCTCCCCTCAAACGGAATCACGAAGCAGAAGAGCACAATGAACCACCAGCTCCTCGCCGAAGGATCAACATGATTATGGGCGGCTTGTCAACATGCCGCGATTCTGTTAGATCAATCCAAGCCTACTGTCGTGAAACCGAAACAAAGCGCAACATGCCTTCTCACAGCAACATGTTCAAGACATCCACCGTACCAATTACGTTTACTGAAGAAGACGCGCGCAACGCTAGTCCGAACAATGACCCACTTGTCGTAGAAATGGTAATTGTAGAAAGTTCAGTGACAAGAATCCTTATTGACACCGGAAGCTCGGTCAACGTGATATTCAAGTATGTACTGATCCAGATGGAGATTGATTTGCGCAACACAGTCCATGAAACGCAGCCTTTGACGGGATTCGATGGAGACACCATCATGACTATCGGAACCATCACACTTCCGATCTACGTCGGCGGGACGATGCAATGCTTTAACTTCGCAATCGTGGACAAACCCATCGTCTACAACGTCATTCTGGGAACACCGTGGCTCCACAAAAGGCGCGCTGTCGCTTCTACGTACCATCAATGTGTGAAGTTCCCGAACGCATACGGAATCTATACGCTGCGCGGAGACCCTTTGATGGCACGAACTTGTTTCATCATCGAGAAAAAGATGTGGAATGCACGAGCTTTCGTAATTGCTGAATCAACTCCACCGCGGGACCCACGCACACCACCTCCAAAAGAGTCCGTGATTCAAGTCAACATTGATTTGTCTGATCCCAAGCGTTGCGTCGGAATAGGCGCCGAGTTACCAATGGCTCTAAGAGACGAGCTCATCCAGTTTTTGCGCAAAAACGCAACCACATTCGCGTGGACGATAGATCATATGACCGGAATCGATCCAAGCATTACCAGCCACGAGCTCAACGTCGACCCGACTTACAAGCCCGTCAAGCAAAAGCGTCGGAAGCTGGGAGCTGAACGCACAACCGCGGTCAATGATGAAGTACGGAAGCTACTTGATGCGGGATCAATCACAGAGGTTCGTAGTTAAGAAAAAGAATGGAACATGGAGAGTCTGCGTAGACTTTACAGACCTCAACAAAGCTTGTCCGAAAGACAGTTTTCCTCTTCCGCGCATTGATCAGCTCGTCGAAGCCACAGCAGAAAACGAGTTGTTGTCTTTCATGGACGCGTTCTCCGGCTACAACCAGATAATGATGCACAAAGATGATCGCGAGAAAACTGCATTCATTACTGAACAGGGTACCTTCTGCTATAGAGTCATGCCCTTCGTACTAAAAAACGCGGGTGCAACGTATCAGCGATTAGTGAACCGGATGTTCGCAAGTCAGCTAGGGAGAACGATGGAAGTCTACATTGATGATATGCTCGTCAAATCAGCTCAGGCCGCAGACCATGTCGCACACCTAAAACAATGTTTCGAGATACTCAACAAGTACAGCATGAAGCTAAATCCGGCAAAATGCACATTTGGGGTTACTTCCGGGGAATTCTTGGGATACCTCGTCACGAAACGTGGCATAGAAGCTAATCCGAAACAGATTTCGGCTATCATCAATCTCCCCTCACCACGGAATACACGCGAAGTATAGAGGCTTACTGGGCGAATTGCCGCACTGAACTGTTTCATCTCTTGTTCAACAGACAAATGTTTGCCGTTTTATCAGCTCCTCCGCGGAAATAAACGCTTCGAGTGGGATGAGAAATGCGAGCTAGCATTCACACAGTTGAAAGACTACTTATCGTCCCCACCAGTCCTGGCCAAACCCGAGCAAGGAGAAACGTTGTATCTCTACATCGCCATCTCCTGTTCAGCTGTAAGTGGTGTGCTCGTCAGAGAGGATCGTCGAGAGCAACATCCAATCTTCTATGTGAGCAAAACTCTCGATGGCGCAGAACTTCGGTACCCAACTCTTGAGAAGCTCGCATATGCAGTCGTCATTTCAGCCCGCAAGCTCCGCCCATACTTCCAATCACACACTGTTGAAGTCCTGAAAAATCAGCCGCTGCGCACGATCCTTCACAGCCCAAGTCAATCAGGTCGTCTGGCAAAGTGGGCAGTTGAATTAAGTGAGTACGACATTGAGTACAAGAATCACACATGCGCTAAGTCACAGGTTCTCGCTGATTTTCTCGTAGAGCTCTCTCCTGAACTCGAAGCTGACACCCCTCCACCCGATATATGGTCTCTTCACGTAGACGGCGCTTCATCGAAAATGGGCTCGGGAGCAGGCGTACGCCTAACCTCACCAACAGGTGAAATCTTGGAACAGTCA
The DNA here is from genome assembly GCF_030686135.1 of Camelina sativa. Taxonomy (NCBI): domain Eukaryota; kingdom Viridiplantae; phylum Streptophyta; class Magnoliopsida; order Brassicales; family Brassicaceae; genus Camelina; species Camelina sativa. Next base: position 12,709,885 of record NC_141896.1, on the reverse strand, counting down.
TTCCGCCTTGCTTTCACTGCCACAAACAACGATGCTGAGTATGAAGCGCTAATCGCCGGGTTACGTCTCGGAGTCAAAAAGATACAAGCCTACTGCGATTCACAGCTGGTCACGCACCAATTCAGTGGAGACTATGCAACAAGACACGCGCGCATGGATGCTTATCTGAAAGTCGTCCGCGACCTCTCACAACAGTTCGAGTTCTTTGAGCTCGTCAAGATCCCACGTAGCGATAATGCTCCTGCAGACGCACTCGCAACACTAGCCTCTACATCGGACCCAGACCTCCGCCGAGTAATTCCGGTGGAATGCATTGATCAACCAAGTATTGATGTCCAACTCCTTGAAGTCGCCCTTTCAACAGAAGCGTCAGCAAACCCGAGCGCTAACTCAGCAATCGTCTTAGCAGTCACGAGATCAGCCTCAACGGCCTCAAACGCGAACACTTCCACCACGCCTGTTCCAGCCCCAATAGCTGTGAATCCAAGCACTCCAGCAACTCTAGCACCAGCACCTGTTTCCTCCTCGCGAGATGATTGGCAAACTGAGATTATAGCATTCATAGCGGACGGAATTATGCCAAAAGACAAGTGGGAAGCAAGACGTCTTCGCGTCAAGAGCGCGCACTACACAATGTTGGATGGAAGCTTGTTTCGATGGGAGGCAAATGGCGCTCTTCTCATCTGCGTTAATACAAAGGACGTCAACGACATCATGCGAGAGGTCCACGAAGGCGCCGGAGGTAACCACTCGGGGGGGCGAGCATTTGCACTTCGAATTCGCCGCAATGGGCTATTCTGGCCAACAATGGTTGCCGATTGTACAGCATTCGCAAGCAAATGCGAAAAATGTCAGCGTCATGCACCCTTCATCCATTCCCCGACCGAACTCCTGCGCACAATGTCACCATCCTATCCGTTCATGCGATGGGCTATGGATATTGTCGGTCCGCTAACACCATCTCGTCAAAAGAAGTACCTCCTAATTATAACGGATTATTTCACTAAGTGGGTGGAAGCAGAGTCGTACGCCTCTCTCGAAGCCAACGAAGTTCAGAATTTTATTTGGAAAAACATCATATGCAGGCATGGACTCCCATACGAAATTATATGCGACAACAGACCCCAAATCATCTCACTCCAGTTCGAAGGATTCTGCGCTGGCTGGCGAATACGCCTTAGCAAGTCGACTCCACGATATCCGCAGGGCAACGGACAAACAGAAGCCACCAACAAGACAATTCTCGCTGACATCAAAAAACGCCTCGACGAAAAGAAGGGACTCTGGGCAGACGAGCTCGACGGCGTTCTATGGTCTCACAGAACCTCACCGCGGACATCCACAGGACGAACACCATTCTCGCTCGTATACGGCATGGAGGCCCTCGCACCAGCAGAAGTCGGGATCCCGACGCTTCGACGCTCTATGCTAGTCCACGACCCGGAGTTGAACAACAAGATGTTGTGCGACAGACTACTTTTCCTCGAAGAAGAACGCGACCAGGCACTATTACGCATCCAAAACTACCAGCAAGCAGCGGCAAAATTCTACAACAAAAAGGTCTAGTCTCGTTACTTTGCCGAGGGAGATCTCGTCCTCCGCAAAGTTTACGAAATTACAGCTGAGAAGAACGCTGGAAAACTCGGAGCAAATTGGGAGGGTCCATACTTAGTCTCGAAGAATGTCAAGCCAGGAGTCCATCAGCTACTCGAAATGGACGGCACACCAGTCCCGTGATCCTGGAATTCCGCCAACCTCAAGCGCTACTACCACTAGTCAATCAATTTGGAGCATTTTTATAAAAAAAAAAAAAAAAAAAACCAGCTCGTCACCGAGCATTCTTATGTAATACGAACTACGATTGGTTTGATCCCTCTCGAGGGTACGTAGGCAGCCTTTCACGAGGTCCAACTATTAATTTAATAAAAAATAAAATTTTCGAGCAAATCCTTCGTCTTCACACTGACACCTTGGCCATGTGCACAGTTCTACATTCCGCATGAATGTAATGGTGAAATAATCCATACTTTACTTCAGTAAAGAATAAAAGCCGAGTCCATACTCGCAAGCGCTCCGCATGGGGGCCGTGGTGAAATAATCCACGTCCTTACTTCGGTAAGGACTTATAAGCTGAGCCCAGACTCGCACACTCTCGCGATTCCTGCAGCACCCAAAGGGTAAGCCGCTCACGACTGAACGCACCTAACTAGTACGACAAGTTTGTCTTGTCTACTCTTGCAGTTACGGGGAATAACATATCCAGGATAAGCCAGGAGACGTCCTGCACCGCAAAATATGCCCCGCAACGATAAAAGATAAATTCAAAGCAACTTCATCATAATGAAGTCGCAAACGGGAGATAAGCAAAAATCAATATTCGCGCGTAAAGAAGCAAGCAGTCAAAGATCAAATCAACTAAGTTCGAAAATATCCAGAACAAAAGAGGTACAAGCAACAATCGGCAATCGAGTTTGCAATAAGAAAAGGAAAAATCAAAAGCAAGAACAACAAGCAATAATACGAGGACATATCACTCGTTTGTGACATCATCAGCACCTCCACCAGTAACTTCCGGGAACGGCTAGAGATCATCATCGTGAAGCGGCAGCACCACAACCTCGTTTGATTTCGCCGTGTACTCCTTCTCGCCAGCAGCAAGACGCGCCATCCTATCTTCGGGAATAGCAATACCCCTACTGATCAACTTCGCCAAACATTGCCTAGTTCCGGTCACTTGGCTAAGAGTAAGTAAATGTGGTTGTTTCTCGCGTGTTGCAATCACGTGCGTCCTCAAACGATCGATGCGTTCCTCGCGCGCCCTAATCACGACAGCAGCTTTGGCGCGCTCCTCCTCTCCGCGCTCATCCCTTGCTTTTCTGAGTTGCTCCGTTTCGGAGGTGAACTTGCGCTGAGATTGCTTGAGTGAAGCCGTGAGCTCCTTGACCATCGCTGCGTTTTCTTTGCTTGACCGCTCAGCCCGAACACACGCATCCTGAGCAAGCGAGGCCTCCTTCCTAGCGGCGCGCACCTTATCATCACAGTCGCCAGCGAGATGGTTGATCCAACTCATCGCCTAAAGCACCAAACAAAATAATCTGATTATGACTAAGTAAAATCCGTATCGGGGCGAACTGAGAGGTAGGACACAAACCTGAAATTGTCTCCGAACGGCTTGCTCGTACGAGTCTTGACAAGCCAGATCACGAGAAGTAAGAAGCAAAACAGAGTCACCGTCAATCCTGTTGGCGAGGTCTGCACAAGCTCGCGAGTTCCCAACGAACGCCTTGTCCTTCACGTCGTAGCGAAATGAGAAGGAGCGATCATCTTCACGACCACCTTCCATCTGCGGGTCGAATTCCCCGCGCCCATCTTCTGCGTGGTGAGGACGCCTAGAACTACCTCCAACATCACTCCGAGGACTCGAACGTAATGATCTCTTCCGGGAGCGATCACCACCAGCTGCTGAAACACTCTTACGAGACCCCGAGGAAGGCTTCTTCGCGGCACGAGCAGCAGCGACCTCGGCAGAACGGGATCTGCGATCAGTCTCACCTACGGGAGCAAGTACCTCACCATCCTCGAGCTCCACAGCAACGACCTCCAAGCCGATCTCGGCGTTTGGCGCAACAACCTCGGTAGCAACAGCTGGCATCTCCTCAGCATCGAATAGGTCAGCGTAACATGACATCGGACAGTCCCCCATTTGCAATCCAGTCCGCGAACCTGCAGGATAAATAGACGCCTTAGTCACGAAAGCACATAAATCCCGAAAATAAGGAGACTAGCGAAACTCACAAGTCTTGAGATGAGAAACAACTCTCGTCCACCGCAAAGCCTTACACCAGAGAAAAGGAACACCTTTGTCGACAATACTCAAATCGCGCGCAGCTGAAGATGGCGGTTTTCCTGCAAAAATAAAACGAACGGTCAGAAAACAGAGTTAGGAGCACCAAAACGATAGGAACCCAACCCAGCAACGGCTACCGGGGGTGAAATTCCAAGAAGTAGGACAGGTCGTGCCGGGATCTTCGACCGATGCGTCGTTTATCTCCACAAAGAAAAACCTCCTCCGCCAATCGTGGATATGACTCCTCTGCCCGTTCATGATCGTGAGTCCGGCTGCACAACAGGCAACGCATAGCCCCGATTTGTCGCGTAGAAATCGAGTCAGCAACTCGAAGAGATCCGTGCTCATCTTGACTTTCATATGGCTACCAATTATCGCAAGCCCCACTGCATTACGGACGCTGGAAATCAACAACTGCGAGAGCGCAATCTCTCGACGCGCACAAAAGCTCGTCAGAAATTCCGGGATAGGAAACCACAGGCCGCCATCGGTAAAATAATCTTCGTAAACGAAGAGGTGACCTTCAGGGCAGTCCCACGGGTGCTTGTCTTCACTCGGCAGCACGAATTTCAGACCATTTGGCGTTGGGAAGAGATCAAGGACGCGGGCTATAGAATCCTCATCGCATAATGTACTCCCTGCGTCACGGGAAGTGCGTTCCTTTTTTCCCGTACGGTCTCTATGGCGCCTCGGAACTCCATCACCAACGGAAGAACCTTCCCGCGACGCCGACCCAGAGGAAGAGGAATCAGACTGAGCGCTTGGTTACCCGTCGGGAACATTACTTCGAGCTCCCGGACCTTATCTACCGAAAGATCCGCCAAATCCGTCATAACACCGTTTCCTTCAGATGGCTCCCACCAAGGAAATTCCCTTCCCGTCTCGTCGAGGTCCCCATCTGACGCGCCATACTGGTCATCTTCGAGCTCTTCCGGAATATCACCAAAGAAGTCATCTCCCGAGACCATGGTGTGGTACCTGGCAAAGCCAACCAAGCAACCGGTCAGTATCGAAACCACATCGAGAACGCCATGGTATGCAATACGAAACGACCACACCCGAGTTACAACGTCCAGCAATGTGCATAATACACACCATCTTGTGCCCTCTCCCAAACGCGGCAATCTCGACCTCCCCGAAGGCTCCGTACGAAGAAGTGATCTCGTCAATCTCGCCATCTCACCCTTTTTCCGAAGCTATCCTTGATCTCACCAAGTCACGCACACCGAGCTCGCCAAACGCGTTATCACCTTACCCTGCGCGAGCTCGCCAGTCCCACCTCACCTCCGAAGAGTTCCACCTCACCTCCACCTCGCCGAATTCCAAACACGAAGCATTCCAGCATGTCATCTCGCCACTCTAGCTCAGCAGTTAGTCAACATACGATGTCCCGAATTTGAGCTCACCAAGGCCCCATATGCGGCAATATCGACCTCCACAATGTTTCCGTACGAAAAGTGTTGAGCTCCATCACGTCAAACTTGTTTTCGTCAAGCCAAGCTCGCCGCAATCTCGTACTTCTTTGGTAGAGCTCGCCGAACTGATGGTCACACCGATCGAATAAGCATCGAGCTCGGCACTCCATCTCGCGGGCATAATTGAGCTCGCCACTCAGTCCAATCAGTCCATCTCGCCACTATCTCAGCGTCGCCAAGTCACGAGCTCGTCAGTCCCCCATCTCGCCCTGGAGCAACATCCATCTTGCCATTCTCAGAGTCTCACCAAGTTACGCGCATACCACCTCGCCATGTACTGCTTGCTGCGCGTCAACCTCACCATCCCGCAAATCGTACTGCATCACTCCCCACCTCACGGGAACAAAGCCGAGCTCTCCGCTCAATACGATCTCCATTCGAGCTCGCCCAAGCCTTGACCTCGCCTCGGTCATGACCTCGCAGCCATTCCCGCAAACGCAAATTCAAGTTCACCACCTTATGACCTCGACAATACAACCACTTCGCCACCTAGAATTTTGGTCTCACCAGCCTCTAAGTTCATTACCACGATCTCGCAGACACACCATTGCGCGAGCTCATCAATCCCGATCCCGTAACTCTTATGCGAGCTCGCCAACCTTAGCCTCGCACAACACCATCTCGCCAAACATTTGCCGTAAGTCGACTATCTCGCCAACCTTAGCACCACTGTGATCATCGATTTCGCCATCTCCCCATGCCAACATCTCGACCTCGCCACGTCGCATCAACGAGGGTCAATCTCGCCTCTGACTTCGCTGCCGATAAGAGCATCTCTCCCGTCTTGGCAACACCTTCATCTCGCCTCGAACCAAGGCACCTTGCCAAACCCTTGAGCATAACATTGCACGAACCAATCCTCGCTACGCCATCTCGCCGCATCATCACACGACCACGTCCATCACCTTACCGGAATCAAGCTCGTCTCCGTACCAAGGTACCGCGCGCCACGCCCCCAATAACTTGAGCTCGCCCTCGAATTCGCCCGCAAGCTCCCTTATCACACCGACCTGGCCTCGTCAATCGCGCACATTAGCATCCTGCGAGCTCCACCATAACGCTAAACTCGAGCTCGTCCACCTCCGTCTCGCCAAACCGAGCTCGCCTGCCTCGACCACAACCGTCCACGCGTGTATCACCCTTGATAGCATCTCGCAAACATGTCACGAGCTTACCACTGTCGCATCACGAGCACGGCGTTTCCCTCAAACCAAGCACGTTGCCACTCCGTCGCCGCACCAACACGATCCGGGTGGAGGCTGGGCCGAGACACCTAACGGTCTCGTCTAGATCTGGCGAGCAAAGAGACGCGGCGCGTCGGGACTCCAAACGGACTCACCACGGGAATTGATCGGCGCAGTGGACCAGGACGCCTAGCGGTCCAGTCCAACGGCGAGAAGGTAGCCACGGCGGTGGTGGAGAGAGAGAACGGCAGAAACACGGCTGGACGACAAGTTCAGCGGCAGGCGGCGCATCGTCCAGGACGCCTAACGGTCCAGTCCGACGGTGAGAAGGTGGCCGCAGAGATGGTAGGGCGAGCAGCAGAGACATGGCATGACAAGTCGGCGGTGAGACAAGTGACCTCCCACAGTGGCAAAGACCAAAGCCGGCGAAGAAACCACGGCGGCGGTGCTATCGGCGGGGATTCCAGGAAGTCCCACCGGCGAGAACAGACAGCGGCCGGGAACTGAGTCCCACACGGCGGCGGCCTCATGGTCTTACAAACCAAAAAAAAAATATATAAGAAAGAGAGATAAGGGAAGGAGGAAAGAAGTATACCTTTTTGGAGAGAAGAAGATTAATGAGTAAAGACTAGGTCAAAGACATATATATATGGGGGGACCAGCACGTTGACCGAGAAAACCCTAGTTTCTAAGTTGTCTCTACTTCCCGCGCCTCGGGAAACGTGCAGAATACTCAAAGCTCCTGTTTAAAGCCCAACGGACCTCGAGAAACGTGCCCGATGCACTGTTCATCCCGGAATCTCCCGGATACCTCGAAAAACGTGCCCGACGCACTGTTCATCCCGGAATCTCCCGGATACCTCGATAAACGTGCGCAACACACTATTCATCCCGGAACCCTCCGGAAGGCAACAAAACTCCCGAAATCTTCTATCCTTCCCGCAAGACGGACCTGAAGACGCGTAGTCGGATCCGACGGGCTCAAGCAAGCCATCGCACATCGGACTAGGGGGGGGACCATTATTGGATATGAAGACCTAAGCAGAAGATTTCATGAAGATTTGGGCCTAAAGTTTTGGATTTAGCCCAACAGGCCGCAGGGGCAAAATCGTCATTTTACCAGGAGACAGAAGAAACCCTAGGTCAAGGTCCCACTATAAATACCTGACGTCATTGTCAGGAAAAGAGATCCAAAATTTTGGGCAATTAGAGAGAGAAAAGGCTTTAATTTTCGTATTAGGCATTTTAGCTCTCAAATTGTCATTTTCTGTAAAACCCTTGACTAAGATTCTTAAGTTAAATAAAAGGACCAGATCCGATTCGTCCCACTTGATTCATATATTTATATTGTCGATTTCATACATCAACAGTGGAGGACGATCCACTCTCCCTCATATATTCATTATCATCAACCTAGAGGTAATGGGATATGCATCAATGGGGTTTTATAGTACGTTGGTAAGGGAGTTGATTTAAGTGACTGTTTTATAGTTTGCTTTGATGTCAGATCAGAGAAATTTAAGCAGCTTCAAGCTCGTCAATGCTTTTATGGTTGGTCTACTAAATTGATAAACTATAAGGGTAAATTAGGTGTGATTGATTTTGACTTGAGGGGTGAATATGGTTGTGGATTTCCCCTTACGTTACATATGTGGGTACTAGAGGATACTGAGAAACGAGAACGGTCTAAATATGCCTACACTTTGAGGACTGAGAATAAAGTTGTTAAGGATGACGATCATATTAGGGTTGTTGGGGCGACGGCTTCAGGTGAGATTGTTATAGCCAAATATGATAATGCATGTGAATCGTTTTGTATTTTCTATTTTACTCCCGAAAGGAACACTCTCCAATATGTTGAAATCCAAGGTCTTAGACAAGAAGGGGTAGAATGGTCTAACGATTATCATGAAGTCTTTGTAGACCATGTAGAGGATCTTCACTTTGATGTTATGAAGACACCATATACTGCAACATCTATAAGCCGACCAGAACAAAAGCACATCAACATCATCTGAAGAAGATTATCAAGTGAGGTTCCCTTGCTCACCTGCAACAAGATCGTGGTACTTTTGAGAGAGAAAATTAATATTATGTTCTGAGTTTTTTAGAAGATGATTAATTAATTATAGGTGTCAAAACTTGATAGCTCTCAATATCAGCTAAAATCTCTCTATTTTGGGCTGAAGTTGTCTTCTTAATATATATAATAGAGAGTCTAAGCTATTTTGCTTTTGGATGTTATACTTCTCATTTACAGATTTCATGTTAGATCTATCACTCTTGGCTTTGGTATTTTGTTCTTTCTAGCTTCGTGTTGTTGTCCATGTCCTCCTATTGAAGTGGGTATGATATAAAATAGAGAAGCAAGACCGAACCCAAAGACATGACTCGCGCATTCACCCATGAAGAAACCAAAATCCGAGGGTGCCTGGTCATGTAAAAACGACATTGATGTACGTAGTAGAACAAGAGCATCGATGTCCGCAATAATTTTTAGTTAGTTTAGTAGTTTTTTTTTTTAGTTTAGTTTAGTTTTATGAACAAGAACGCAACAAGAGCGGACGATGGGTGCATGATAATGATGCAAAGTACGTATTTTTGCACCTTAGACATGCCATGTAGCCAAAACGAAAAAAACGTAAGCAATCGAGCCATTCGTGAGATATCAAATAGCCTTAATTAGCATTGAATGTTTTTAGTTTTGGGTTTAATTTTGAAAATAATCAGTTTTACCCATTCATGATTGTATATAAAATATATTCCCTAAAAAGTATATAAAATTTTTCGATTTTCAATGAAAAATTGGTTTTTGGGGTTTTATATATGGTTTTCATCAAATTTTCAAACGTAATATTCTGGATATGAATGGCGATGGATATTTGATTTTTCTCCCTTTTTTCATGGTTTTGCAAAATCTGAAAACCAAAAACCACATTTAATCCAAAAATTATTTAACAACTTACAAACATAACTGACATTCGTATATTCTTACAGAATTTTTAAAAAGTAAATAATCTACACATGCATGAAAATTTATTTATGTTTATTGTTGTGGTCAAACAGAATTATGTTTACTAGGGTTTTTCTTTTGGCCAAACCGAATTAACTAAATCCTTTATTTAATTTCTTTGGGAGAAGAGCCTGCGACCCCAAACTCCATAAGCAAACACACGACACGATCATGAATAGAGGAGAAAACTCAGATTCCATCTTTATTGATATGATTTCTGATATACTCTCGAGATTGCCTGCGAAATCAATCGCGAGGTTTCGCTATGCGTGTCGAAGCTATGGGGATCCTTGCTTTGCGAGCCATATTTACCGACTTGTTCTTGACTAGGTCGTTGGCTCATCCACGTCTCTTAATTGGGGTCAAACAAGACGGAGAGTGGTTTTTGTTTTCGGCGCCTCAGCCTCAGAATCCGTCCTCTCTTGTTGTCACAGCTGATTTTCATATGAAGATGTCTTTTGACTTAATTTACTACGAGAGTTGTAGATATGCCTCTGGTTTGCTCTATTTCCCTAGCATACGTATCTCAAAGGAGTATAATCATGATACATATGATATGAATGAAATGCATGCGATATGTAACCCTAGCACGGGACAGTATGCGATCTTACCTGAACCGAGAACAACATACAGAGGGGGAGGTGGCTTTTTAGGGTTCGATCCAATTGCCAAACAATTCAATGTTTTGGTTAATGGTCGTTATATCCTGACATTAGGAACTGAAGAACTGAGATGGAGGACGACATAATGTCCCTCACATCCTTATAGTGGATTTAGGGGTAATGGGATATGCATCGATGGAGTTTTGTATTACTTATGTTACATCGGGGATTATGGGTATACATTTTTATGTTGTTTTGATGTTAGGTCTGAGAAGGTTGAGTTTTTAAATCCAGGCACCTGCGATATGAATGCGACTACTACATTGATAAACTATAAGGGTAAGCTAGGTTTGATTAATATGAAGTATGATCATAGTCATGATCAGTATGGTGGATGTAACAGTAAATAAATCAGCGAGCTAAAAACTATTCTAGGTCTTCACCAAGAGACTAAGAACAGAGAAAACAAAACTGAAAGATGATCAAAGAGAGAGAAGGATCACCTTAAAGGACTGATTCCGAGTGATGTGAGCAAGCTTAAGCGCCGCAAGAGATAAATGAGGAAGAGAGAGAGAGATAGGGAAATAAAGATGATACTCATTAATTAGGTTTCTCGAAATGGCAAACATTGCCTTACATACTATTCTTTGGACCACAAACCGGTACCAAAAGAAGATAACCAAAGCATAAACCGGATTACATTTTAATGTATCTGTTACATCATAAAGTAAAATACTGAAGGCATATTCCTGTCACAATACTCTCCTCTTCAGAACATCCTTGTCCTCAAGGATCAAAGGTGGGATATTTGTTGATGAAGTCTTGGTAGAACTCCCAAGTAGCTGCTGCAGGTGTTGAGCCTTTCCAGTGAACCAGAACCTTTGTGGTGGCTTTGTTGCGATACTTGATCACATTCTTATCCAAAATGGCCTCTGGTTCTTTAGCGTTGCCGATGTCCAACAGATATTGGGGTAACAATGGAGAGTCCGAGGGAGGATTTGGGCAAAGTTTCAACTGGCTTACATGGAAGACATCGTGAATAGCCAATTGCTGAGGGAGCTTTAACTTATACGCAACTGAACCTACTCTGTCCACGATCTGAAAAGGGCCGTAGAACCTTGGGGACAGCTTATGAGGGACGTTCTTTGACTTAAGGGAGTTCTGGCGATATGGTTGCAGTTTTAGATAGACGAAGTCTCCTATCTTAAACTCCCTTTCAGACCTGTGAGAGTCTGCTGCTTGCTTCATCCTGTTCTAAGCTCTGAGCAGGTGGAACTTGAGCATATTAATCACTTCTTCCCGTTTTTGCAAACTGCGATCAACCACAACGGATGAGCTCTCACCAGGGAGATATGGTAGGTGAAGTGGAGGAGGTTGCCCGTACACGATCTCATAAGGGGGTTGACTGGATGGCAGTATGATAGGTAGTGTTATACCACCATTCTGCAAGAGGAAGCCATTTGCTCCAAGTTTGTGGGGCTTCTGACACCATACAGCGAAGGTACGTCTCCAGTGTTTTGTTGGTTATTTTTGTCTGACCATCGGTTTGGGGATGGTAAGACGTTGAAAACTGAAGATCAGTTCCATGAACCCTGAACATCTCTCTCCAAATCTCACTCAAAAACGTGGGGTCTCTGTCATTGGTGACATCCTTAGGCATACCGTGAAGCTTGAAAACTTGGTCAAGGTATACCTGTGCAACATCCAAGGCCGTATAGGGGTGTGGCAGAGGCAGGAAGTGTGCGTTTTTACTCAACCTGTCGATAACCACCAGGATGCAGTGTTTACCGGATGAAGGTGGTAGACCTTCAATGACATCCAAACTAATTGATTCCCAAACACCATTAGGAATGGGTAATGGATTCAGCAGTCCGGGCTTAGCAGCCATGTCGTACTTGTTTCGCTGGCAGATACTGCAGTTGCGGACGTAGTTCTGGACCTCGAGACTCATTTTGGGCCAGAAGAATAGGGATTTGACGCGGTGTAAAGTCGCATCTCTACCTGAGTGTCCACCTATAGCCAAATCATGCAACCACTGGAGGATCTTGGTTTTAACTGCCGCGTCATTCCCAACTACCAGCTTACTCTTGCGTCTTAACTCACCGTTGGTGAAGGTATAGTTTGGATGCGAGGCCGGTTTGGCTTTGATCTCAGATATAAGCTTACGCAAATGATCATCAGTTTCCCACAGAAGTTTCAACGAGTCAAAGAAGCCCTCGTGAGCTTGGGACAAGGTGATTTGTAGAAGTTGTGAGCCAGTTACCCGTGATAAAGCGTCCGCAGCATGGTTTTCTTTGCCTGCTTTATACTGTATCTCAAAAGTGTACCCCATTAGTTTAGACAATCACATATGTTGAAAGGGTGTGGTTACCTTTTGATCCATAAGGAATTTGAGGCTCTTTTGATCTGTTATGATGATGAAGGGTCGATGTGCGAGGTAAGCGTTCCAAACCTGAACTGGATGGACCATTGCAAGCAACTCCTTTTCATAAACCGATAATGATTGGTGTCTTGGTCCCAAAGTTCGGCTGATGAAACAGATAGGATGATGGTCTTGCATTAGCACTGCCCCAATGCCCACATTAGAAGCGTCGGTCTCAACTACGAATGTTTTGTCGAAGTTAGGTAGTACCAAAACCGGGGATGTAGATAGTGCCTTTTTCAGGTTTTGGAAGGCCTGATCCGCTTCTGCATTCAAAAGGAACCCATCTTTCTTAAGTAAGTTGGTAAGAGCCCTTGCAATAACCCCATATCCTTTGATGAACCTTCTATAGTAGTAAACCAAACCCAGGAAGCTCCTCAACTGCTTCTGGTTCAACGGTGTTGGCCACTGCTCTATTGCCTTGATCTTACCCGGGTCGGTGCTTACACCTTCTTCAGAGATAAAGTGACCCAAGTACTCGATGGTGGTGGCCCCGAACGTGCATTTTGAGGGTTTCAGGAAGAGCTGTTGGCCTCGCAATATAATGAACACCTGTTGGAGATGGTATAGATGCAGCTCTCATGTGGCACTGTACACCAATATGTCATCGAAGAACACCAGTAAGAACTTCCTGGCAATCTCTTGGAAGGCATGGTTCATTAACCCTTGGAACATGCATGGAGCATTAGTAAGGCCGAAAGGCATCACTAAGTATTCATAGTGCCCCGCATGAGTTTTGAACACTGTTTTGTATACATCCTCGGGTGACATTCTGATTTGGTGGAAACCAGTCCGCAAATCCAGCTTAGAGAAGTACTTAGCACCACCTAGTTCATCCAACAGATCTTCCAACAAAGGAATAGGGTACTTATCTTTGATGGTTTGCTTGTTGAGACCACGGTAATCCACACAGAGGCGCCACGAGCCGTCCTTCTTCTTGACCAACACAATAGGTGAAGCGTAGGGACTAGTGCTACTCTGTATGATCCCTTGGGAAATCATGTCCTTCACCATCCTATCAATGACATCTTTCTGGAGGGTTGAATAGCGGTAAGGTCTGAGACTCACCGGGTTTGCATCTGCGATCAGAGGGATCTTGTGATCGTACCCTTCACGAAATGGTGGCAAACCGGAGGGTTCCTCGAAGATATCATGGAAAGATGCTAGTAGGTATTGCAGGGAAGGGTCATCTGACATTTCTGACTGATGTGTGGCGATGTGTGAGAGAAGGGCTTCCGATTGTAGAGAAGGTTGATCAGGTGAGTCTGAGAGCAACTGAACTTGCAAGAGGGCTATCTGCGATGGTTCTTGCATGATTTTGTCCAAATTATCACCTTTAACTTCCTTGCAAACAACCTTTGTTCCCCGCAACACATGCTTAACGCCTCCTAACTTGAACTCCATGCGCAAATTCAAGAAATCCCATAATATTGGACCCAGGGTCACCAACCATTGCACCCCGAGGACCAGGTCATAACTATCCAACGGTATCGATCTCACCTCTGTGACAAACGCATACCCTTGCATCCTACATGAAAAACCCGAACACTTGTGTTTGGAAATGATCGAGCCACTGAAAGCTCCAATCACGCGTATTGGCTTAATGGGTTCCAGGAGACTGCCTATCTCGTTAGCCACAACTACACTGAGAAAACTGTGTGTACTACCGGGATCGATCAACACATGAAGCTTTCGCTTACCGTAGTATGCAGTCATGATCATGCAGGTGAAATCAGAGGTTCCATTCAATGCATTCACAGAGATCACCGGTCCAGTTTCAGTTATCTCTTCCGCCTGATCATCATAATGGTTGGTGATTATCTCTTCTCCCTCGGGGCATTCGTCTTCCTCAACTTCCACCATAAATATCTGAGACCTCTTATGCTTTAAGTGATGACCGGGAGAGTAGGGCTCATCATAGAACATACAGAGCCCTTTGGTTCGGCGTTCTTGCATTTCTTGATATGAATACTTCCTTGGGATTTTCTCGGGGGGTTTGGTGAAAGTGTTTGGCTTGGTAGATGGATATTTGGATATGTTGCTTTCGGGTGTCGGGAGTAATGGGGTTGTGTTTGGGTTCCTGTAGTGGGGTGAAGTGTTTGAT